>NC_048300.1:78570447-78685597 GCF_013100865.1 Trachemys scripta elegans
CCCCCCCCCCGGGACCTCTGCCCCATCGAACCACCCCTTCTGTCTGTCCCCTGACTGCCCCGGGAACCCCTGCCCGACTGCCCCCCACTGGCCCATTCAGCCCCTCCTCTCATTCTTGACTGCCCCCCCCGGGGATCCCCCATCCAACCATCCCTTCTCCCTGTCCCCTGACTGCCTCCGGAACCCTTGCCCCTGACTGCCCCCCGCCACCCTATCCAACCCCTCCTATCATCCCTGACTGCCCCCCCGGGACCCCTGCCCCCATTCAACCCCCTTGTTCCCCGCTGTCTGACTGCCCCGACCCCTATCCCCGCCCCTGCCCACCCCCCCCAAACTCCCCTGCCCTCTATCCAACCCCCTGCTCCCTTCCCCCTTACCGCGCTGCCTGGAGCACTGGTGGCTGGCAGCGCTATAGCCGCACTGTCCGGCTGGAGCCAGTCATGCCATTGCCACTGCGCAGCACAGCACTGGGTCAGGCCAGGTTCTGCAGCTGCACTGCCACAGAAGCTTGCTGCCCCACCACCTAGAGCATTGCGCCAGCGGCGGAGTGAGCTGAGGCTGCAGGAGAGGGGGAACAGCAGGGGAGGGGCCAGAGGCTAGCCTACTAGGCCAGGAGCTCAGGGGCCGGATGTGGCCGGCGGGCTGTAGTTTGCCCACCTCTTGCTTAGGGTGTGAGGATGAGGGTAATAAAATTTAATCTAAAAACGGAGGTAGATTGAAATAAATAGAGGGGAAGAGAAAAGCCAAAACAAAGGGAAAAAGGTGGGCATAAGTAACATGTGTGCATGTGTAAGGGATAGCTATGCAGAGCCTGATTCTCCTCTCACTTACACTATTTTTACTGTAAGGTAACTCCAATAACTTCAGTAGAGATATTCCTGATTTGCGGCAATGTAAATGAGAGCAGAGGCTTGATGCTGCTCTAACATTCGTGTAAATCAGGAGAAACTGTCAAAGTCAATGGATTTACACTGGTGCAAAAGGGGTATAAGAAAGAAGACAATTGGGCTCATTGACTATAGAGCTCAATTTAATTTTCCTTTCCCATCTAGATGTCCCTTCTGTCACTTGAATCAAGTCAACAGGGAAGATCAAGAATAGAGGGATTTGGCACCAATGCTTATTGCTATCCCAAAGTAGGGATACTTTGTAGAAGAGACGGCACTTGCATCTTAAGACAAGATGCCTATTTAAACCTAATTTAGCTTGGCAATGGCTCCAGAATAATGAACTAAAATTGGCAAACCATCTTTTTCTAAAACTGATTTTTTTCCAGAGATAAAAAGACATACATGTAGCCCCTAACATAAACAAAGCAGTGTGTATAACCCATACATACTGGGGCAGCAAATTGTGCACATTCATAGATTTATATTTAAAGCCTAAAATCAGTCAGGAATTCATCCTGGAAAAGTAACACTTGTGGTTTTAATAACTGATTTCAAAGAGAACCTTGTCAGAGAAATGGATAGGTTAACGGTTTAAAAATACTGTAAATCCTTTGGTAACTTTATCTCTCTATCATCACTGGGCCTAATTTTCCACTGCTTTTCACTTTGGAGTCATTTACTCTAATGCGAAGTGCATGTAAAACTCTCCCCATCAGACTGGTAGTATTTCACACCCACTTTGCACAGGTGTAAATGCCCACATGAGGTGAACCAGTGTTTATATCTGTTGACAGATGAGTTCTTCCCTGAGACTCTCTATTGATTCAGTGGGATTTAAGCTTAAAGTTAAGCACATGCTGAAGTGCTTTGCTGAATTGGGGTTCTAAGCAGAAGACAATGGAGAACTTTGCCAGCTATACTTGTCCTGGGAAAACTGACTACCACAGTAGCCTGTTAGAAGTGGATATCAGTGACTATATCAAATGTAGAGAATTGTCCTCCAACCTTTAGGAAGGCAATAGGACAAATCTAATTTTGGCCAAGTGGACAAATCAGATTAGTAAAATATAATTCAAGGGGGAAACAGAGTGAGACATTGATTTAAATAGGATCTAAGCACGTGCTTAAAGTTAAGCACACTAAAGCTTAAGTGCTGAACTGGGATTTGGAGAGAAGCTGGTTAGACAGCCCAATGTCTCCTGGAAACAGGAGCATGAAGGCTTCCTTCCCCTCCTCAAGAGTAGCTGCTTAGCTTGTATGATGACTTCCATTTAAACCAGTCTTATGTTGTGAATTCCATGGGAGTGAAATTCACCTGTGTGCAGAGGACCAGCCCAAAGCCTAGTGCTATTTAAATCCCACTTAAGCTCTGATTAAAGTGCTGCATAGGCCTTCTGCTGGTCCTCTGTACAGAAGTGAATTCTACTGCTATGTGACTAAAACCTACAGTGTATTATTTTTAAAAGGTTAACCAAATTCATGTTTCCAGGGAAGATGTAACCATGTGCTAACTACAAGAAGCTCAAAACAAAAAGTGCTCAGGTTAAAATTGTTCCTTTCATTGTTCATATTGCCCTCCACCTTCATCTTGAGGCAATATACCACAGTCTCAAGAATTATATTTATTCTTGGTTTATTCCCCTTGGGATCAGTCTGTGGACTCCATTCTGCTCAAGTTACTATGGTGCAATCCCCCTGATTTCAGAGGAGTTTCAGTGAGGTAACTGAGAGCAGAATTTGGAACAATATTTTAAGACTACATAGAGACTCCCACGCATTCATTTGTCTGGAAAATGCTAGTATTTTAAGGGGTTACAATAAATCAATTTTGTAGCATGATCATCTTGACAGTGTCCCTTAAGGCATTTTATAGTCAGCAGTTGTTAACAGTGCAATATGTAATGGAATCACAAAGGAAACATGACATGCCAAACTCTTGAAAGGAAACATTTTCTAAATGTAAAATGTGTATATTGGTTTGGGTAAATAACAGCTTTTACTGTAAAAAGTTCATTTGCATAGATGAATATGATTGTCACTTTCTTCTAGGAAAACGGGTTGGATTATGAAGCTTGTCTGGTTGCTCAGTGTGATGCCCTGGTTGATGCATTAACTCGTCAAAAGGCAAAACTGCTCACAAAAGTTACCAAAGAGCGTGAGCACAAATTAAAGGTGAGCACAACTATTATGAGTTACAAGCATTCCAGAGAGTGTGGCTACAAATATTTCTATTGAAGTGTCTCTTTAGCCTAGAGTTAATGCACATTAGGCTAAGTCCTGAAGCCCTTATTCAGTTAAAATTCCCATTGACCAGATCTTGAAGTCCTTATTCAGGCCCCAGTTTAACAAGATACATAAGCATGACTTCAATGGAATTATTCATGTGTTTAAAGTTAGGCATGTGCTTAAGTAACTTGCTGAATTGGTGCTTCAAACTTTAGCCAATACTCTTATTGAAGTTTATGGGTCAAATCCTGACAGGTGCTAAGTAATCGCAACTGATCCCACTGAAATCAACGGGCAGTTCAAGCACTCATTACCTCTCTGGTTTTGACCAAGTGGAAGCAATCTTGTTCGGGAAAGGACTGAATAAAAATTTCAGGATTTAGTCCATTTTTTTAAACCTTCAGAATCTCAAGTGTCTGTGAGAGACATCCTGAGATCCTCTTTAACTCTCTTCTCAAGAGAAATAAGAGAAAAGGGAAGGAAAGAGAAAATGTAACTGGCTGATTGGAGTGGTGGTTAGTAGGGTTCTTTGTGGTGAAATTTCATGCAGCTCATAGCTCTGTATTTGAAGATATTACAAGTTCTGGGTGCATTACAAATATTTTAGATTTTTTTCTATTGTCTGATTAACACAATGTAGAGGGAATGGACAGACTGCTTCAGCTCGGTGTTCCGGGAACCCCACTCTCACAACTTCCTAAATTTATGGTGTCCCACTAAAAGGCCTGATTCTCCTCTCACTTACACCATTTTTGCCTTGAATAACTCCATAGACTGCAGTGGACTTACTCCTGATGAGAGCAGAAACAAGTCCAAAATTGCAGAAAAATGAGATGTGCCTTTCTTATTCTTTTCCTCTGGATGAACAAGGGTCTACTGTAAATTGTGAAGGGAATGATAGAATATAGATGGACCAGTAGTCCTCATAGTTATCCTGTTTAATATATTGGGTTTAAATTATTTTGTTATTAAAAACTCAAATTTTAATGGAAGTGTGATTGCATATGCAGTGAACAAATTCTACACCCATTAGATCCTAACTGCTTCAGCCATGAGCAGACCTGGGTATTCAACGCTTAATCTGCTCTGATAATTGAGATTCCCTGTACATGACATTTTGCCAAACTAATTATCAGTATTTACAATACAGAGCAAAGAAGTGTAGCTGATGCAGATGGGGTAATACCCATATGACAGCTAAAACAAACATAGCTTTAACACTCTCTTCCATTCACTGCTGCTGCTTCTGAAATAATTTACTTGATTCAGTGAAGGCTGAGACGCTTATCATAAATGTACTGAGGTTTTCATTTGCAGGTTGTTTGGGACCAAATAAATCACTGTACTCTGAAGCTACGTCAGTCAACAGGGCTTATGGAATACTGTCTGGAAGTAATCAAAGAAAATGATCCCTCTGGTTTTTTACAGGTATTTTCTTTTTTACTCTTGTGAAGAAACAAAAAGATTATACTGGAATGTAAAACTTGCTATGGTGGAGTGTTTAGCTTAATGGTTTGAAAATGGGCTATGGAGTCTGTCAGCTGCAGGTTCACATTCTGTCCTTGTCAATATAATACCTAGAAATTATTACAATTTGGTGGCTAATATGAAATGATTTTGGTGGCATCTATGCATTTCCCAATAGATAAGGGTCTGCATCATCCAAAAAAACTCCAACATAATTGGTACTCTTGTTGGTAGTTTAAGCAGAGGCCAAGATTTGAATGGACATGGAAGATCAATTTTCTCCTTTGTCCAGCCTGCTCTCTTTGCAGTGGAATGGGGACCACCAGGGAACTGGTTATGGCTTCCTGATTTTTGCACCAACCCAGTCCTAGTGTCAGTTAATTAGAGCAGCCCAGAGACCTTACCCCATTGATACGACCAAGCCTCCAGCTTGCTCCTGATATGTCCCCTTCCTGGCACCATATCTCTCAACTGTCAAACCTGCCAAGTGTGTGAGTGCAAAATGAGTGCCAATTTTGACGCAGATATGGAACACCTATCTTGTTGCATGTCAAACCTAATTTATATATGATGATGTTTTCTAGATTATGAGACTTCATTTAAAGCAGCATTTCTCAAACTGGGGTCCGCGAAGGTACTCCAGGGGGTCCACCAGCCCTGCTGTTCAACTCCTCCCCCTCCCTCCCAGTGCCTCCTGCACGCAGGGGAACAGCTGTTCAGCGGCATGCAGGAGGTGCTGGGAGGGAGGGGGAAGAGCAGGGACGGGGCATGCTTGAGGGAGGGGGCGGAAAGAAGTGGAGAAGAGGAGGAGCAGGAGTGGAGTGGGGCTGGGAAGAGGGTGGGTCCTTGGGGGAAGGGGTGGAGTGGGGGCAGGGCCTGGAGTTGAGCAGAGGATTTGGGGGGGAGGGGTCTGTGAAAACTTTTAAATCAAAATGGGGGTCCTCGGGTTGCTAAAGTTTAAGAACAGCTGGTTTAAAGGATTATTTTCTCACTATGTGAATTAATTAAACCACTTTTAAAAATGAAAACTGTGAAATCAAATTCTTGTCACATGCAACCATAAAGTCCCCTAATCTGAGGCATCATCAGGATAGAACCCTGGAGTTCTAGATACCTGGCCACAGACCTTTACCACTTGAACTACAGATGTAATTACTGTTCTCTCTGTGGACCAGCCTCTAAAGGTGGCCTTGACAGTGGATTACACAGCTCTTCATTAGATAGCAGTTAATATTAGAGATGAGGATGCTTGGTTCTATCCCTGACTCTGGGAAAGAAACATGATGTAATGTTTGGAGACAGGAAAACCAAAGCACATATTTGGTGCATTCTGCTTGAAAGGTAATATGATTGAGTGGCTAGTATTTTTATCTCCGATATCAGAAACCTCAGTTTTATTCTTTCTTCTGCTCCCAGATAACCCATGTAGGGGTATAAAGGATGGGGGTTACAGGTACCCCCACATGGGCAATTAGTCCATAGCACAGTCTGACCCCAAATTAACACATGGAAAAGTCTAAATAGTTTCTTTGATCCAAACTACCATTCACCATGGTATTTTAATAGCGCTAAATCTGAAATCCTTCCTCAGTCTTCACTGAAGCTATGTGCCAAACTCTGAGAGGTTCTGAACATCTGCAGTTTCCTTGTCTCAGGATTTGGCCTATTGGAGTTTTGCCTCCGCAAGAACTAAATAATAGCTGAATAAGGATTTTGGGGATGATCCTGGGTCAATTACAAAAGAAAACATGGTGACCAGCAGGTGTCTTCTTCCTCCCTTTGCCAAGTGTAAAGAGTTACTATCTGATCATTTAGGCTCAGCTATTATAATGAAATCCCCATACTGACATGCTTTCTTCTGACTTTCTCTGGTTTGCCATTCAATATGGATTTATTAAGTTGTTTCTGAAAATTATACGATTTTTTCATGGTTACCATTACAAACCCAACAGAAGGGGGTCAATACTTATCTTGGCAGTATTCATCAAGCACTAATAGCTTGTGGTTGAACTAGAGCAGAGCTTTAAGAGTGGCATCCAATCTTAATTTAATGGAGAATCAACCTCATCCTTTGGAGAGCTGTTCCAATGGTTAATTCCCCTCACTGTTAAAAATGGGCACCTTATTTCCAGTTTGAATTGAAACTAGCTTCAATTTCTGTCTGCTAGACTTTGCTAAATTAAAAAGCTTTCTAGTGTCAGAAATCTTCTCCCTTCAATTCACGGAGATGAAACGAGACATCAAGACAGCTGCTGTGTAGATCAGAGAGGAAACAACGCTTTCTGTATGGCTCTCAGGCAGTTAAGATACATCCTCAGCCCTGTTCCAAAAAGCTTCTTTTCAAAGAAAACTAACTTTTCCAACTCTCACAGGGGATTTGCTTTGAAAAGACAACACGGGAAGATGCAACACACATGGAACTCACAGCAAAATTACCATGTGCCCTGCTTCAATTAGGCCATGAGGCTCACAGTCACCTTGTATGATATAGCATAGTCATTCAGGTCTGTCACTTCTAACTTATTCTGGTCTATTTGTGCATTTGCAGTTTCACTAAAAGCCTAATGTTCTTTTTAAGATTTCAGATGCTTTAATCAAACGTGTTCAGGTGTCTCAGGAACAGTGGGTCAAAGGAGCCTTGGAACCAAAAGTATCAGCTGAATTTGACCTGACTCTGGATAGTGAACCTTTACTACAGTCAATTCACCAGCTGGATTTTATTCAGATGAAATGTAGGGGTGAGCTTTTGTGATTTTATTTTTATTTTATTTTTCATGTCTGCTTTGAAACAGTGCTGTAGAGGGGGAGGTGAAGGAAGGTGGGGAGAAAGAGAAACTAGTTGCAATGTATGGATAGTTATTTTTGTCTTCTCTTAATCAAACATGAATTTACCAAGGAGTGCTTTAACCTCACCTCAAGTGACCCAGACAAGTTCAGACAGTGAAATTAGGTGAAGTTAAAGATTTGAAAAGATAAAAGTTTCAGACAAAGACCATCTGTCTGTTTTGAAGGTGGTGAAGACATTGGTGTCTTGACAATATGAACTTGAAAACAACTTAGCTCCTTTGTGTAGCATTAACAAGTTCAATACAGTTAATTAAAAATGAGTTGCCGATAGTGCTGGGTGGAAAACCACAATTGCCTTTTATGGACAATGTTGAGGTTTCAAAATTTTATTGTGAAAACATGGGCAAGAGGCCAGCCCTGAAGAGCCAATAGGCTGGGATGTGGGAGACTCAGGTTCAAGTCCCTGCTCTGTCTGAGTCACAACTGGGTCAGTGCCCTACCCACTGGGCTATATAGTCAGTATCACTCTGGAGCAATTGATATTGAATGATTTATACAAGGTGGAACAGTTTCAACAGGAGAGAAAGCACAAGACTGACTATATAGCCCAGTGATTAGGACATTGACTTGAATCCCAGTCTTCCATATCCTAGATGAGTGCCCTAACCACCATGCTATTGGCTACTCTGAGTGAACTTGCTTGTGCTCTCTCTCTTTCTCCCACCTTCAAACTTTTGTCAAAACTGATCCATTTCCACAAAACGTTTTAGGTTTTGACAAAACAACTTTTTTTTTTTTTTTGACAGAAAACAGTTTCATTGAAAAATTTTCAACCAACTCTAATTACCAGCGTGTCAGCAAGAGTATCATCAGTGGCAAATGAGTCACTTCTTACTCTCAGGGCTTGTCTACACTACCGTTTAAGTTGATGTAAGTTACGTTGCTCAAGGGTGTGAAAAAAACACTACCCTGAGTAATGCAACTTAACTCAACTTACAGCGGTGTCATAGCTTCTGCCTCTTGTTGAGGTGGCGTAATTAGGTGGTGTCAATGAGAGAGCGCTCTCCCATCAGCATAATGTGTCTTCATCAGACATGCTACCGGCACCGATTTAGTGTAGTAATGAAGACAAGCCATCAGTAAGGCAGAACCACTATGATAGTTCTACTCAGTTGCCAGAGCCCAAGATAAAGCTTTTGGAGGTATGGGCAAGAAATTACCATGGAAGGTCATTGGCTATGGAATTCCTTAACACCAAAGATCAGGATAAGCCCAAGCCTGACTGTCTATAGGACAAATTGCAAAACCCATCATTTGTACAAGGCCTCCCTCAATAACAATGACAGAAGAGCAGCCTGGTGATGTTTCCTGTGGGCAGGGAAGGGAGAACAAAAGGAAGGGTGGGGGGGAAAGTTAAGCTAAAAATGGCTGAAAGTAGGAGCTGGTAGGGAATAGGTGCCATTTGCAAAAAACAGTGTAATGCAATTTTAAATGTTGTGCTTGGAACTTAGATACCAGGGAGACAGGCACATCCAAACTGGATGTATATGGACAGATAGACATTCTGTAGGGGCCTGATCTAAAGCCCATTGAGATCAATGGGAGTTTTTCCTTTGACTTCAATAGGCTTTGAATCCAGACCTAAGGATACATGTGGAAGACACGGAAGAGTCTACCAGAAAGTATTGGATGGGTTGAAAATAATTTTGTTTTTCTCTGATTCCACAAGAGCAGTCCATACACATGAGGATTCATGTTCATCTAGTAATTTATCTGTTCTCTGTAGGCTTAGTTCTGAACTGAAACATGCGCAAGCTAATGCGAACAGAGTGGCTAATTTGACAGATAAATCCTTGGAGAAACAATGGAAATCGTTGAATTCAGATAAATAGTTAAAGGCCAAAATAAGCTCTTTGAGAGGGGATTGCATCTCAGCATAAATGGGTTATATTAATGAAGCCACTCTAAAAACATCAGTAAATTGCCCCTTTTAAAATTTAACAGCAAGAAAAATAGAAGCGAGAGCACAAGGCATGAGATTTAAAATGTAAGTGAGAAAGCCTCTCTGAGTGTCATCTGCAGAGGTGTCAGTTGTCAACTTAGACTGGTGTTTTAATCAATGTAAATTTAATAGTGGTTTAATAGTCTCCCCTGAACAACTAATAATGAATTTAACTAAGCCACTCATGCATTCCAAATAGCTAAGCAACCCACAGAGTACCTGAGATGGGAACACCTTAGATTATTGGCTTCCAGACATTCATCATTTTTTTAATTTACAACCTGCAGAAAATCACTCTCTCTTCCCTCCCGCCCTAGGCCATGTCACCTCCACTCACGTGTGCATTTGGAGGGTAGAACCAAGGTTGTGCCCATTCTCTGCCCACCTGCATTGGTGGGGAATAGTGGACATGTAGCACCTGCTTTCTCCTTGGGACCTGTACCCAAGGACCAGCTAGCCCTTTCAGGGGCATAGGGAAGGCTCTTACTTCCCCTTATGCTGTGTGATCAAGTAGTACAAGCCATATTCTAATTCTAAATAAATGTACAATCACAGGAAGATAGGAATTGTTTGACATATAGAGAGACATATATAAATAAATACCATTTTTGGCTGTGTGCTTATTTCTATTTAACCTTATAGGGTATGTTTATACTGCAATCACGGGGTGTGACTCAGCTCAAGTAGACATACCCAAGCTAGCTATAATCTAGCTACCTCGGGTTCTGAGCAGTGAATCTGTGCAGCGTACTCCTCAACATGGGCTGAAGAAGCCCACACTGCACCCTGGATAAGGACTGACAGTGGTAGCCAGCACTGAAATGCACCCTGCTGCAGGCTCTCCAGGTCCCAAGCTAGCTAGATTAAAGCTAGTTCAAGTATGTGCACTTGAGCTGCAGCCACACCCTGTGATTGACGTATAGACATGTTGGTATTTACTGGGCTTTATTTTTGTGATCTCAACCCTTTTCTTCCCCAGTTCATTTCCATTCCATACCAGATGGAAAGGTACCTTTGTATTCCTGACATTTGTCCGTGTCCAGCCTGCCCCAGTATGTGTTGTCTTGTCCCAAAAAACTTTTCTGTGTCAGCAAGCTGGTGGTAACGTGGACGCTCATTCCTTCTGTAAAGTCTCTCCCTTTCCCACTGATTCCTTAGTGCCTAAAACATTTAAAACCAACTTTACACTATCATCTCATTCACATATTGAGAATCTGAAGAGCCCCCTATCCAGATGGCCCTGCATGTAGAAATGGAAGTAATTATTTCAAAATAGGTGGCCATGTTTCAGTAGCCAAAAACCAGAGTGGTAAGAAACAGAGCTTTATAAATAACTGGGAAACCAGCATAACATGTTGAGGCTTTGCTATTTATCCATAAGCTAAATACAGAGCAACCCTAGGCTTGCATTCCTGAACCGGTAGTCTCACAAAAATATATGCCCCTCCTGAAACCAGCTCCTCTTTTTCCAGTCCCATTCACCACATTGCCTCAGATAGCAATCAATCTTTGCCAACTGTTTTGGTGTCATATGGAAATTCTACCAACTCTCTATGTTGTTTGGTCTGCCAACAGCAGATTCAGAATGCGCTTTAATGACTTTCAGAGCTAAACCACAATGGGAGATTGGGTACAGTCCCAAGGGAAAAAGTTCCAGACTGACCCTTTTAACTGCAAGTTGTTTTTTCCTATATGTTTATTTTCACCCTGGTATCTGAAGATTGGAAACTGGAGGAAGTTGTCCATGTTTAAATAGGGAAGCTGAGAGGTGGGACGGGAGGAAGGGGAGAACTGCGAGGGGTAACTTCACCCAAGAGGAATGGAATATTGTCATCAGCACTTGTTGATGTCTGAATTTCTGAAATCTTTTTTCAAACCTCTGGCCTCACCTCATTCAACATCACTGAGCTTGCACAGGTCAGTGGGAGGTGAATGCCTGCTCATAAACAAACACTGATTCACTGCGTTAGACAAAGCATAATGAAAATGAAATCAGATTGTATTAAATTAGCCCTGGTGGTGACTTGTGCATATATCTTACTGGTGGTCTAAGGATAAGCCTCAGATCCAAAACTAATCTCGGTAAATAATGATCAGGCAGAGTTTCTTTAACATTGAGAAATGGAATCAGTTGCAGATTTACTGCACAGAAAGCACAAGTGTGGTACTGTAACGATGAGTGACAGGAGTGACGCTTTGCTAGCCTGTTAGCAATACCTCAACACTCCAGGAGATATGTTGATCCACTGAAAGACATGCACAGTTTCTAATATTTGGTGGCATTTTGATTTAGCCCACATTTCTTTCCTTCAGCTCTGTCCTCTTCCCTCCATTATATTTTCTGATTGCCATGGACTGAAATCCCTACCCTTCTCCATGACTAGCTGTGTCTGTACATCACATCCTCTCTGTTTTCACTAAAGACATGGACAGAGATCTAATCCAGGTTTGATTTGTTCTTAAATGCTGGAATAGTGATGGGATTAGTGTTTTTTTGTTTGTTCGTTTGTTGCAAAAGGAAGAATGGATACAAATGCTTAAAATCACTTTTGGCATGTGGCGGCCCATCTTTTCCCCATTCCCTTTCATCCACTCCACCTGCTTCTTGCCAGGTGGCGTGATCCAGAGATAACCCTCATACTCACACTGCCTCTGCTGTAGCTCCTGTCCAATATCTAACCCTGGTTTAGAAAGACTCACACCCACTGCGGTCTTCTCTGCCAGCCTGACACAGCTTTAAAAACCAACCACCTCTTTCCACCCTGATGGCTCCAAATATCAACCTGTCTGGTTCTCCTCCCCCAGGAGTATACCTCCCTCCTGTCATCCCTACCCAGCCCTCATGATCATCCCACTCACATCTTCCTATGGGGACTCCCTCCTTTCCCCCCACCCCCCAACTTGACAAGTCTCTCACAACTCAGACTCATCACAAAGAAATAATTTGGTATTTGGAAAATCCAAAAGAGTGGCTTCATCCCTAGTTTTATCTCTGTTTATTTAATTTAGGGGGACCTAAAGTTTACAGAATCTCTCATTGTACTGTTGTCTTGCTGAATATAATCCCTCTACTGACTAGTCTAGGGGAAAAGTCATTGTACAGCTCGCTGGTCAGGTTGACAAACAGCAGAATAGAATCTTTGAACATCCAGCTCTGTCCCTACAGAGGGAGGGGCTATGGGATGAGTTGAATTGTGTGTGCTAAGCTTCTAACATGCCATGAGACATCAGTGACACAGTGTTGATCTAGTACCCAAAGGATGTCCTGCCTGCATCATTTAGAGCATTTAGAGATGGAAAAAACGTGTTTGGTTATCTGCTCCATCTCCTTGCCAAGGCAGCATTTTTTTTTAGTGCTTTCTACAGTATTAAATGGCACAAGCGATGGGACAGGTCTGTAATTTAACAGCTAAGTGTTCTCCTCTCTCCCCACCCCACCCCCCGATACTTAGCCTGCATTTACCTTTTTTAAAGTGTGTGTTATTGCTCTTAGGTACAGCCCAATGTACTGCCCTAAATAATTCGCCTCCCTTTCATGTATTTGTAGACAGAGAGGCACAATTCCTTCCCCTTCCCCCTTTGCTCCAGGAGACTGGCAATCTGCTACTGGCTCTTATCCATAGGACATTGCTCCCTCCACCCAGGCCAGCTCGGGTTGGGAGTGGAGCCAAAGCTCTGCCCATTCCTACTTACTACTCACCTACCTACATGGGGTGGGAGGAGGAGATTAGCAGCAGGCATGCAGCAACTGCTTACTCCTATATGCTTGGACCCAAAATCCAGGGAGACCGTGCAGGGGCCTAGTTAGGGGTAGAGAGGTAAGTTGTGGGTCTTACTCCCCTTTGCTGCACTGTGTGGCCATGCAGTGCTCCAGAATAGTATGGCCCTAAGTTTCACAACGTCCATGTGTGGTAGGTTGGAGGTGCACAAGGATCACTTCACAAATTCTGAAGTGCATCCACTTCTGGGATATAACACAGCAGATCCCCAAGTCTTTGCCTCAAAAGATATGAGTTATATACATTGAAGTCTAGGTGTCCTGGGCCAAAAGGGTCGGGGGGAGGGAGGAGTGAGAATTGTGTCTCACCTATTTAACAGTACATAGCAAAACTAGATGGCATTACTACTTGTTTAAGGCTTCAAGGTGACCTTCAAAGGATTTTTTTTTTAATTGGGCTTGTGGCTTTTTTCACTTCTTTATGGTGGATAAAACTTGAAAACTTTCTTTTAAAGTTTTGGGATTTTTTTTGCTTAGATTTAAACCTTAGAAATATCAGGAATCTGATCTTCCCCTTGTTTTGTGAAGGGGCTCTGGGGGGGCGGGTGTCTCACTGGATGTGTATTGTGAACATCGCATTTTAACTAAAGTGGCAGGAGTGTGACTCTTTAACAAAGACATCTTTTCTCCAACTCGTTCATTACTCACTGACATTACATCTGTGTTAACAAGAAAAAACAAAAAAAACCCTGAAGTTTTAAACAGTCCAACTAAAACTCCCTTCACCTCCTAATTACAAAGCATTGAATTTCTTGACTGTTGTGATATCACAATTTCACTAGTACTCCAATTACCATATCATCTTCCAGGGAAGACAAGACCCAAGCTCTAATGTAAAAAAAACAAGCAGATTTTTATTTATTATATACTTTCAAGTCTTCTTTAAATATCATAAAGAGGCAAAAAATGTAACAACTTGGGGGAGGGGTCACCTTTAATAGTTTGTTTTAAAAGCTGTCAGCCACACTCATTCTTCTGGGCTCTGTAGTACCAGCTCCAGGTCACAACACCCAGAGTATGGAGCTGGACCCAGACCCACGGGACTGGAGCTGCCACTGTGATATGAGTGAGGGGCAGGCTTGCTCTTCAGCCCCCACACCTCCCTGGGCCTCTCCTCCTCCCCAGGCCAGGATTAGGGTAGTGATGCTAGGGTGGAGAGTGCTACTGCTAGCCGTTACTACTTCCTCAGCAGTTCAGTATAGTGCACCCAGGAGGCTACATCCACCCCTTGCTGAAAGTGCTCAGCATCTTGCAGGAAGCACCCAGCACTTTGCAGAACTGAGCCCTAATAGTAAAATTCAGCCCCATGCAGAAGGCCAGTCCAAGGCCTCCACGCCACTATACCCCAATAAAGCCCTGGGATTTAAGTGGTGCATAAGCCTTGCATTAGTCTTCTGTACAAGTGTGAAATTCACCCTAAATTAGGATTCTTGCTGACTAATTCCAGTGAAAGGAGAATGGAAAGATGCTGTGACGCTAGACAAGAGAGGTAAATTGAGTTTAGTGGCATAGACAGATAACATACATGATCCCTCCTCACGGAAACATGGCTGAATGTTCCACTTTGCTTATTTTTATTTTTGAACTATCAGCCCAGTCAATGGTACAGTAACATTTTCCTGGCCCAGTCAGTACCGACAATACCCTTATCCACAATGTCACTTTCACTTTTATAGTTTCCAAATGGATGAAGCCAACATCAGACTCCTGTAATGTAAAAATCACCTTTTTCTACCTGAACACAGTGATTCAGATAAAAGATTCAAATGAAACAATTTTTCTTTAATAGTATCCCTACGTTTCTCCTGAAACTTTTTTTAAACAAAAAATTGGGTTTTTGATGACACAAAACATTTTGTGAAATTTGCTTTCTGTGAGAAATTTCAATTTTTCCTTGAAAAACAAAATAACCCCATACAGAAATATTTCAATTTGGGTAGGCTGCCACAATGCCTCATGGATGTTGAAGTTGGGTTGTTTCATATCTCCAGTCTTTTCTATGGACTGAGCTCCGAGGCCACACTATAAGGCCCATGATGCACGATGGCATGAGACACTCTCCCCCTTCACCCCATGCCCCACTTCCTCTCTTTAAGAGGGGAGACTGTTGTGCATCATGGGTGATGTATTCTGCCAGGGAGTCTGTCCTACTGAGGAGAATGGATGTCTGTGGTGCCTGAACTACAATTTCCATGAGGCACTGTGGCAGCATTTTCTAAATCAAAATTTTATTTTTTGTCCTAAATATTTTGGTATCGGCTGAATTTTTTTCAGTTTTCAGATGCATTTTTTGGTATAGAATTTTTGGTGAAAAATTGAAGTTTTCCATGGGGAAAACATATTTTCTGACCAGCTCTATCCCCAAGTAACTTTGGCTACTTTGCAGAATGGGGGGGATTAAAAAGGAGGTGAGGGAAATGATGGATCATCGTATTGCTGACAACAGAGTCTGATGGGTAAGGACAGAATTACACTAATCTGTACTCAGTTCCCATTACAGTGCCACCAGTCCCGTTACTGCAGCTGGAGAAGTGTTGTACCCGAAACAACAGTGTGACACTGGCCTGGAGGATGCCACCCTTTACCCACAATCCAGTGGAAGGGTATATCTTGGAACTTGATGATGGAGATGGCGGCCAATTCCGAGTGAGGACTTCATTCAGCATTTATTTGGGTTCTCTCTGTGTTATTGTTAATCTTCCATAAGGACATGGATGTAGGAGGGCAGATTCTCTAATTCATTCCTGCTTCTGCAGTGCAATGAGGCCAAAAAGCTGCTGGATCGTCCCAGATGAGGATTCTCCTTGCATGGAGGTGTCTCTAACTAGCGTAGTCAGTTTCTGTGCTGCCCTCCTGCGGACTCTGGGACAGAGGGCTTGTGAGGGTGAAAGGTGGAATTTCAGGGCACTACTGCGGTACTCAGCTGGCTGATAGCCCCTTGCAGGATATAATAAACTGGAGTGGAATAGAGAAGCCCCAAGGTTGCTCTAATGTGCTGGGGTTGAACCCATTGTATAAATGGCCCAGGAATTGGAGAGGTTCCTTTGCAGATTTCACTGTCCACTGCACCAGCAAACAATGACCCAGGTCAAGAAATGCAATCATTCTATTATTCACGGTTTTCTGAGTAAATTTGGCTTTTATCTGAGGTTCTCAAAATCCTTTCTAAGGTCACGGAAGAGGGTGAGTGGCTGAAGCTCAACTCGGACAAGACTGAAGTGGTGATGGTGGGCTGGGGGAAGCAGCAGTAAATGGCAGAGGTTATATGAGTCCCTTTGAAAGAGTATGTCTGCCATTAGTTACTAATTTTTGCAATGTAGAGGTGATCTACAACCCCTGCTTCTGCTTGACAGTCCTATTATAGAAGTGACCCAACCAGCTTTTTATCATCTGCATCTGGCTTGGAGGCTGCAGTGTTTCCTCTCAGATGTGGACCTTGCCACCGTTATCTAGTCTTTTGTTATCTCAAGATTAGACAATTGCAATGTGCTCTATCTGGGGCTGCACCATAAAACCATTCAGCGACTTGAAGCTGGTGCAGAACACAGCAAATCGCTTACTGAGCAAGTCATCATGCTGGGAACGCATGACACCAGTGCTCTGGGATCTGCACTGACTGGCCATTGGTCTCTGGGTGGAGTTTAGGTGATGGTTCTGACCTGAGACTGGCCTACCTGAGGGATCTTCTCTTTCCCTGTGACATAGTGTCACAGTTGTGGTTAGCAAGGGTGCCTGAGTAGAATTCCCCTCATTATAAAATAGAGAGAGTGGCTGGCAGGGTGGTTCTCTGTGTGGGCTACAGGACTCTGGGAACTTGCTCCCCCATCTCCTTGATCTGAAATATCCCAAATCAGGTGGCCTTCTGGGCATGCTGTAAAAGCCATCTGTTTGCTAGGGTTTTGGAGAGGGTTGAGGGCGTGCTTCCCACAACAAAGAAAGGATAGAAGGAAGTTTCTGGAGGTATATGGCTGAGTGCCTGTTGAAATGATTACTTTAAGAACGGCCATACTGGGTCAGACCAAAGGTCCATCTAGCCCAGTATCCTGTCTTCTGACAGTGGCCAATGCCAGGTGCCCCAGAGGGAATGATCAGAACAGGTAATTGTCAAGTGATCCATCCCATCACCCATTCCCAGCTTCTGGCAAACAGAGGCTAGGGACACCATCCCTGCCCATCCTGGCTAATAGCCACTGATGGACCTATCCTCCATGAACTTATCTAGTTCTTTTTTTAACTTATCTAATACTTTAATGATTCTGGGAGTTTATTGTATTATTAATGATGTGTTAGGGCTCCTAGAGTCTTTGTTAGGCATTGTTTAAAATTAGCATTTAAATCTAAATAAATAAAAACAAATTTCATCCCCAGAATAAATAATTTATAAGATGTCAGGTCAGTACAGCCTTTTCTTATAAGCAAGGACACATTCAGATCTATCTTTCTGATAGATTTTGTGAATCCCAAAATTTCAAAGTTGTGGATTTAGAATATGCCAAAAAAGATCCCAATTTTTGAGATGCCGCTAAAAGGATAATTTTGTTTGCACTGCTGTGATATAAATACCATCTGCTTTAACTGTTTTAAAACAAAGTGCCTGCTTCTCAGAAAATGCCATTCCAATAGAAATATGCCTACATTTTGTATGTGATATTTGATATCTAAATCAATAATGCCAACTGGATTTCCCCAAAGACTTTATCAGCATCTGGCCTGTGGATTTAAAAAAAGGCTTTAGTTCATATCACTGCAAAGTGCCATAATCCGAATGAGCACAAACAGTCAGTAAACAATTGTAAAAAACCTACAAGAAAGCAAGAATTGTCCAAAAATCACAATTTAGCTCACACAAAATGTATTTTATAATATGGGGCTAAATGAAAGCACTTCACAATAACGTTTATGTCTCTGATCAAAAGACTGGAGGAGAAGTCAAGGCCTTAGACCCTTTATTGTGTTACTGAAAGCACAAGTAATCCCTTCTCTATTCAGCAATGGACTTAAATGTCTACTTAAGGCTCACTGACTTCAGTGGGACTACTCAGGTTCTTAAGTGCGTTACAGAATTAGGACACAAGTGCTGCGCTGAATCTGGGCCTTAAGCTCTGTGTTAGGGCATTAGCTACTATAAATCTAAGTAGTTCACAGTATCATAGCCATTGGATGTGGAAGAATAGTCATGTATTCCATCGTCCTGCCAATGCAGGATTATTTCTAGAACCCTGTGTTTTTCACAAATGTGAAATAACACAAAATAAAACAAAAAAGATTGTATACAAAGTTATAAAATTAAAAGCACACTCTCCAGTGGTGTCGCCTATCCCACAGGTCTGGGCCTGGATCCCTGCTCTGGGCGTTGCGACCTGGCCCACAGGGTTGCAGCGCTGCTCAAGTTTGGCCCAGCCGCCTCTTCATCATGGTGATGGAGGAGTTGCTGAGTCAAGCTTGAGCAGTGCTGCAACCCCATGGGACAGGTAACAACACCTGGAGTAGGGAGCTGGGCCCATCCCCCCGGGATAAGAGCTACCACTGAGGGGTGAGTGTGGGGCAGGCTCACTCTCCATTACTGCCCCCTAGGGCAGGACCCCACCCCACCCCAGGGCTTCCACTTTTCCTGGGGTAGGATGACATGAACTAATGCAAAATTTCCAAAAAATAAAACAAAAAATTAAAGAATTTCACCTATTGGAGATTGTCTAATGCTTTATCCAGTCTCTAATTAAAAATGTGGCTTCTTCTTCATCCCTATAGACGCTTCCTTTGCCTGACAGATCTCACTTATATTTTGCTTAGATTTTTCTCTTTCGTAATTTCATCCCATTACTCCTGGCCATCCCCTTTGTGCCCCAAATGACGACTCATCCTGCTTGGTGTTTGTACCAGTCAGATCTTTGCAGCCATTTATCACATTCCCTCCACCCCCTTACTTGTTGGATAGCCAAATGATACATACAAAGCTCTTTTTATCTTCAGAAATAAGCCTCTTCAGACCTTGTATTCATGGTTTGGATCTAGGCTCCAAAACTACATTGCTGTATATTAACAATACCCATAGGAGGATTGAGACAGCCCTCTTGAAATAACAAAACTATACATTTTAGACTTCCCTTTTTAATCTTTGTCTCATTCTTGCTGCCTCCACCCTTTTTTCTTGACTTCTCTTCTCCATGTTGAGCCTCACTGGACGTAAGTATCCTTACTATAATAATGTAAATTCTAAATTCACCTAAACATTGAACAATATTTACTTTTAGCTTATGTTTAAAAGTCTGACTGTGAGACCCTCTGTTGGGAAGAAGTTGGTGAGCTTTGTTCCTGTCTTTTTGAATGCTCAGGAAGTGTATGTTGGCAAGGAGACCCTATGCACAATTGATGGCCTTCATTTCAACAGTACCTACAATGCAAGAGTCAAAGCTTTTAATTCATCAGGAGTTGGCCCTTATAGCAAGACAGTTGTTTTACAGACATCTGACGGTGAGTTTGTTTTAGATCATTAAAAAATAAAGAGCTCTGGTTTCTAGCAGCCAGGTATTCACGTTCCATCACAGCCACCACTATACTTGGCATTATGAGTTTTAATGAGGGGGCCCCAGGACTGAACGTGCCTAGAGACTGAGCTTCCCTCTCAGCCCTATATGCTGTGACTCCAGAACAGGACTGATGTACGTTAGTGGGACAGGACGGGGATGCCCATACTCCTGCTGCTCCTTCTGTGGATAAATAGAAGATATCAGATCCCCTTTAGCAGACCTTGGCCTTGGTGAGTGTACATGTGATTTCCATGTGCACACTTTCCAGCAGTAGTATGTGTGTGCAGGTTTGTGGAGTCTACCACTTGCACACACAGTTAGGGTCAGTTGGGTACATGCACAGGATTTAGTGCTGGGAAAGAACTTGTGCAACTGTAGCTGCACGTAGCCGGCGGCTATGTTGTGCCCTCATTGAAAATCAAGCCTGCAGTCTCTGAGGTTCTCCATCTAGCCCTGGCCTTTCCCCTGCCCCAAATACTCAAAAATGATAAAAGAAAAATAAAATCCAGCTCTTTAGACTCTTGGCATGTTTTAGTTATTGGCAACTCTCCAGGTTTCAAATGATACAAGTGCATTTGCCTGTCCAGGCTTTAGGTTTAATTAAAATCGTGTTTGCTCTAGAGCAGAGGTTCCCAAACTTATTTGGCCTACCGCCCCCTTTTCAGAAAAAAAATTACTCAGCGCCCCCCTTTTCAGAAAAAAAATTACTCAGCGCCCCCCTGGAAATCTACCTTCTTTAAGTGAACAAACAGAAAGATGCAGTGACAAATTTGCGTTCTTTTATGTATCTATATTTCTACCTACATCCTACAATATAGTAAAGAAAGATGTGTTATTAGAATATCGCCCACGACATCTGGTATACAGCGGTTTTTGCGTAATACGGCAAAAGACAACCAAACTAAAATACTAATGAAACTAATAAACTGGGTTTTGTTCTTTGCTCAACAATAGATATATGTATTTGATATTAAATTGTCAAATATCAAACTAAATTTATCAAGAAATAATTAATTTAAAAAATAATCAATATGCAATTAAAAATCAGTTAATAGTTTTAATTTAGTTTGCCCTTATTTAAATAATTGTTCCTTATTAACACACGCCTTATTTACCAATTAACACGGATGATTCGATAGATATAAATAAATGTTATAGTTAACAGTTTTTTTACGATTTCATTCCCCTGTTTTCGTTAATATTGTAATAAAAAATATGACAAATATATTGACTATACACTTCAAATAGGACTGTACCGACACAAGCCTGCTACGATTTTATTATTAGTAAGCACTAGAGACACAGAACCGTACGGTAGATATGTACAAAAATGTATAAAAATACTCACGTGTAAATTGCTGTTTTATTGAAACAACAATAATACAATTTGCTTTGTATGTGATCCGTAATCCGTAAAGATCGAAGGTATCGAATATGAATAAAAATTTTTAAATACTTATTGCACTATTGTTAACTGCTTTTTACACAATTCAGAAACAATCTAAATTAGATTTCATACATGTCGCCTATTTATAGTATCGTATTGTAAACAAGTCATTACACGCACATATTCCTGCCGATGCATGCTGGACTTCCCGACAATGCGCGACACGCTCGCCTGCCAACACTTGCTTGTTAAGAGCTGTTGGTGGACTTGACAACTGATCAGTTATAATTTGTGAATTTATTTGGAAAATAAAGTAATCACTACAACTTTAACTCTATGTTACACAGCAGATGAAACATGTACGAACGGTTTTTCAAAATTTTCTTATATTCTCTTCTTTCTTTATGCTTCCACCGCCCCCTTATTTTTATTCAACGCCCCCCAATTGCACCCGAGGTTACTACTGCCCCCCTGGATCGTTCCAGCGCCCCCCAGGGGGCAGTATCGCCCTCTTTGGGAACCTCTGCTCTAGAGTACATAGTCATTTACACTACACACTGTGAATATCTATATGCCACTCCTCGTCTCCACCTCTCTCTCTGTGTCTTTGGTGTTTCAGTGTTTTCTTCACTACTGATACTAATTTCACAAGAGTGTTTGATAAGACTTGGGTGGTAATTCATGCTGTGTTCCCATCTAATTACACTTGACATCCATATGGGCATCACAAGAAGTTAATCTTGATTAATAATAATGTAAATTAATCCTGAAGCAAATACCATAATCATGCTCTGTATTTATATAGTGTTGTCAAAATATGTCAGTATAAAATATTTAGATGTAAAGAATTTTTTTTAAATGAAGTGAAACCCAGTTATGATGAGCTTGGACACACAATGAAACAGTAATTCCAGTAGAGACAGGCCTGAACCAAATCCCATATCTGAACAACCCCAGACTTTCGGCAAGTCCAGAGCCAAATTATTTTTCTCTCTTATTTGTGCAGCAGTAATTTGCTCAACAATGTACCAGACCCAAACAGAGACACTTCTTCAGGGAGCTTACATCCCAAAAGACAGACCCAGATAGGACAAAACACATTGGCTGGTTTACAGTTATATAGCACCTTTCATCCAAATAGATTGAAAAATGCATTGCAAATTTTACTGATTATGTAAATGACATAAAGCATTCTTACTTTTCTCCTCTGACTGAAATGCAGTCATCTCTGAGCTGAAACAGACTAGTTTAGAACAAGGAAAGAATATCTTCTCCACTTGAAAGTATGGTGGGAATTTAGGAGGGCAGAAACGTGCTTAAAATAAAGCACAATTAAATTTTATTGCATCCTTTCCTGCTATTGAGCTGCCTTTATTCTTCCTGCACAGTGGCCTGGTTCACCTTTGACCCCTCTTCAGCCCATCGGGACATAGTCCTATCGAATGACAACCAGACTGCCACTTGTAGTAGTTATGACGATCGTGTTGTTCTGGGCACAGCGGCCTTCTCCAAGGGAGTACATTACTGGGAACTGCATGTGGATCGTTATGATAACCATCCAGATCCGGCTTTTGGAATTGCCAGAATTAATGTGGTCAAGGACATGATGCTAGGAAAGGACGACAAGGCGTGGGCCATGTATGTTGACAACAACCGCAGCTGGTTCATGCATTGCAATTCTCATACAAGTCGGTAAGCTCTGATCATGGACTTTTCTTGTGGCTTGATTCCCACCCCCCCCTTAAGTACAACATATTTTAAAGATTCTGCATTCCTTTTCATTGAAGCAGTGGGAAAGGTGATTTCATTCCATTCCTCAGGATTCTTTGTGGTCACAAGGCAGTATAGCAATTAGGCAAACGCTAGCACCAATTGCGGTTTGTTCAAAATGAAGATGTTTACTGGCAGTACTGAAAGCTGATTAAACCCAGTGATAGGCTATGTCCAGGGGTGATTTGAGGACAAGGACAGAGGAGGGATTGCCTTACTGATGAACAGTGACCAATCTGCCTTATTAAATAAAGGTATTGAATGGGATTCTTTGCAAAGCCTGTCAGTCTTCTTCAGCTAGAAGACTAGTGGTTGTAATGGAAAGTTGCTAGGACTGAAGGCATAAACTGGAGAAAATTTGGGGGTCCTTATCTGGGAATTGGGCAGTTGGGGGCTGGAGATAGTCTAAGGCTGAAATACTTAACTCCCCTTCCTATCACTGTGGAGATTGGCATTTATGTATTCTGCACCCTGGTTTTGTCAGGAAGATTTTCCCAGCATCAGCCAGCGTGTAACAGCCAATATCACAATACTGTAATTCCTGGAAATAATATGGCCTTCAGAAATGGAGGCATGGCTGGGAGGAATGCTGTGTAGAGTTAGTAATCAAAAGTGTGGGCAATCAAACAATAATTAAAAGATTTACAATTTTACAATTTAAGTCAGTAAAGTTAATTTGGGTCTAGGAGTATCAGATAACTCTCAGGAGTGCTATGATGGTTTATGTAAGTTTTGTTAGGGTAAATTGCAGACACGACTGCTCAGTGAAATCACAAGAAATATTTCTAACCAAGTGGCATGATTAGGGTTCGCTATTCATGTTATGATGTTTGACTTGATTGAATCACTGGATAATGCTGTTTTTCATAGAACCATAGAATCAAAGGACTGGAAGGGACCTTGAGAGGTCTTCTAGTCCAGTCCCCTGCATTCAAGGCAGGACTAAGTTTATCTAGAATTTTATTTAGTTACAACATTTGTAAGACTAAGAAAAGTAATTTACATCATCATCATCATACCTTATTTTGAGTCTTCTGATTATTTTTATTTGGTTGTCCACATCTTTGATTTCTAACTTTATATTCTAACTACACAGTCAGGACTTTCTTCTCTGAACGGACATATTATTCCCACAAAATTACAACAGCATGTAGCAGAGCGAATTTGGGCCATTCTATCTATACCAGTGTTTCTCAGCGAGTGGGTTGTGGGGGTCATGAAAGTCAATCAGGGGTGCCAAAAGGTGTCAATGGGATGTAGGCAGCACCTAAGGCACTTTAGTGCTTTTGAAAAGCTTAAGTATTATTAACCCTATTTTACAGGTACACCTCTACCCCGATATAACGCTGTCCTCAGGAGCCAAAAAAATCTTACCGCGTTATAGGTGAAACCGTCTTATATCGAACTTGCTTTGATCTGTCGGAGTGCGCAGCTCCGACCCCGCAGAGCGCTGTTTTACTGCATTATACCCAAATTCATGTTATATCGGGTCGCGTTATATCGGGGTAGAGGTGTATGGGAAATTGACACACACACACACACACGATTGTAACTTGCCCAATGTCACATAGCAGGTCTATGGCAGAACCAGGAATAGAACCTGGTTCAGTGTCCTATTTACTGGACCACACTGCCCCTCCTCACCCCACTATCTTGAATATTTGTTCCTTAAAACCAATAATTAAGAGAGTCTTGCAGTGATCTTGAAAAGGCTTGTTTATAATGTTATCTTTTTTTAGATATTAAAGGGATACTTACCTCATAGTCACAATACCTTAAAGTGGGTTTCTATATCTCCTGTAGCACATACTGATATTCTCATATGTATTTGTGTTTTAAAATATACCACAGTTGCTGAAAAATGTTTAAAGCAAAGGCCACTGCCAGAACATGACCTAGCAAAACTGCTGCAAAGTTATCCAGCAAACCCTGTTCCCAGAACTGCGGATGGCCAGAAAACAAGAGTTCAATTTTTTATTTTATTTTTTTGTGTGTGTGAAAAGTTTTGAATTTTCAACGTTTTATTTTGTTACCCATTGGAATGAATACTAGATATTTCAAAAAAAATTGGGGGTGAGAGGATCCCTCCCTCCTCCAAGAATAGCCAGTAGCCCAGTGGTTATTAGACCTTCACTCGGGATGTTAGAAGATGTAGATTCAATTCCTGAAACAAATCAGGTGAAGCAGGGACTTGAGCCTGGGTCTCTGGCATCCCAGGTATTCTATCCACTAGATTATTCATTCTCCCTGTGGTTTAATTCCAACTTGGACCTGAGAAAGTTTTGTTGAAACAGATACGTTCCTGCAAAAAGTTTCAGTTTTGATGAATCATCATTTTCCAACAAAGTGATTTGTCAAAAAACTCTTGACCATTTCTATTGTTAATATCATCTGTATATTTGTCTCTGTTATAATTTATAATGCAGCCATCACCACGTTATAGGCAGCATCACAAATGACATGCATGACAACAAAAAACTATTTTTTAAAAAGCCATCTTGGCTTCTGGGCCATTATAGATTGGCAAAAGAATTTAAGGGCTGAGCCAAAGTCTACTGAAGTCAATGGAAATTTTTCCATTGACTTCAGTGGGTTTTGGCTCAGGCCCTAAACCAACATAGAATAAAATAACAAAATGTGATAAATTATATGAAAAGATATTTGTCTCTGCCCCTTTAGTGCCTTGATTGGATTTAGTGCAGAAGTAATTTTAAGCAATAAAAAAATTAGTGGTCCATGAAATAGCTGATGCTTTCTGAAAAAATGCTGGCAAATAGTCTATGTGCCACTGTCCTAGAAACCTATTTTATGGATTCAATCCTTGGAGTGTTGTTATAGGCAAGCACTCTGTATTGCTTGGCCGCTCAAGAGCTTAGCAAAAGCTTTTTTCCCATGGACAGCAAACAATGGACACATTTTGGCTTTCTGATCACTCTGCCTAAACGGGATTAAAAAACAGCTTCCATGGATGGAGAATTGCCAGCTGTTACAGGAATATTTTAAAAAGGGACAGACTCATGGAGTGTTCACTAGAGTGGAGCATAATTGTGGAGTGCACATTTTTTTAACATACATGCACTTTAATGGTATTAGTGCTAGGCGTTATATTTTTAACCACGGCAGCCAAGTAGGTCATTTTGTTAACCCACTAGTTTCAATAGTCTTTTAAAAATAGTAGAATCTGCTTAACTGTCACTCCCCAGTGGAAATAGAAATATACCACTGAGCTATCATATATTTAATAAAGCTATTAAAGTCTGTGAGGGTTACAGATACTATGGTAATGGGGGCCATTATAATTATAGATATCTAGAGACCAATTGTTTCAGCTTTCACATATTTTATAGGAATGTATTAGGCTGTTAGATAAATGAGTGAGTCTGAAAATAAACATGGTCAAAAGTCCTAATCATGGAAATTGCTAAATTCGTTTTGCAAGGTGGCAGCACCTGCAGCTCTCATTGATTCAGCATCTTGCATAACTGTGCCCTAAAACATTTTTTTTTTAAAAACCAACAGAAGATGGCTGATTAATTTTAGTAGCCTCAGCAGAGCAGGGAATCAGTCTTTCATGAAGCAAAAGAAGCACAGAAAAAGAGGTACAATAAACTTAGGCTAGCAAATATCAATTCACATTTGTTAACTACTGGGAATAGGTGCACAGACATACCAGGTGTGCCATGTGTCCATTGGCTAGAGCCACTGGAGTTCATTGCAATGGAGCTGTTCCCTGGGAAGGTTCCCAAGTAAAGGAATGCATACATTGCAATGTATATAAAATTCCAACCACTGCAACAAATCGCAGAGAAGAAAAAAAATCACTAAGAAGAGTTTGTGTCTGAAGCATCTTCAAAATGAATAATTAACCATCAGATGGGAAAAGCCCCATCTTGAGAACTTGGGACAGAAATCGGTAGGCGTCTCTTAATTGATTTCAATGGGCTTTTATCAGGCTGTTGAAGAAGCAAAGTAGGAGTGAAAAGAATCAGTCTTGCAGTTAAAAATCAGAAAGTATTCAAATTATTGTAGGGTAGGTTTAGAAGACAAATACCAACTTAATTGTTAAACCAATTTTTACATTAACTAAAAGGTGTTTTTAAAATGTTAGGACCTGTGTTACAGGAACTTTGAAACTTTCTGCCATTTTCTAATGATATAGCCAATTGTTTCAGACCTATTTTGCATCATCAATTTGGCCATTCCCCTGCTGGGAAATATTCTAAAGTGGCAGGCTCCACTGAGAGACAACAGCATTATTCATGGAGAGCCAGATTCCTCCATCTTTACTAACAAGCAGTAGTGCCTTCTGGGAGTTCTCATGGAATAAGGTACTACTCAGTGGTCCTAAATCTGCAAACACTCATACACATACTTAATTTTACACATGTGACTAAATAATCCAACAGGACCAGAGTCAATGTGAGTAAGGGTGGCAGAATTGGGACCTAAATGGAAATGCTGAAAAATTGGTGGATATCTCTACAAAGAAAGATTCTCATCCAGTAAATATTTATTTAGCTGCCTAAAGTATTGTAACAAATTGCTGCTGTTTCCGTTAAGTGGTCATGCAGATTGTTAAGACACTAAGTGGCTTCACATAAAATGTAACATGCATTATTATCTCATACATAATAATTAAAACAAGTATGGAGTTATAAAAAGGAATTACACTAGAACTATCAGCTGGTATCAAAAATTAGATCAACCCAGCTATGTCACTCAGGGATGTGAAAAAGCCACACCACTGAGCGATGGACTTAAGACGACCTAACCCCCGGTGTTGTTGAACTAGCTACCACCTCTTGAGGAGGTGGATCAACTATGCCGACAGGAGAACCTCTGTAACTGTGTTTTGTATGTGGCTGCTGCTTAACAAGAAACATTTTGGATGTGGCCTGGTGATCTGATTAATGAAAAGGCATGGTAGTTCTGTGGTGTGTATTATTTAAGGCCATAATTACATGAGTTCAGAGTCTGTTCAGCCAATTGGTTTCTAAGTTATATCCAAAGCATTCAATCAGAAAAAAACTAAATGTTAAAGCTGCAAAATAAAGCACTCAGAAGTCAGGAAATGCCATGGTAAAGTTTGTCCATGCAACTTTCACTTTCCCACCATTCTCCATCATTAGAGTGACTGGGAGATTGGTCTCAAAAGCAATGGACCACCAAGAGGTGTGTAGCTTTTGTGGGAACCATCAGAAATGCAGGGCGATCTGCACTGAGACCCTTTGCCTTTGTAGTGGCTCCCTTTCCCCTGCAGCCCTCAGCCATGATGTTCGAGAATCCCCTCTCTGCCTTTGCCCCTCTAATAAATTGCAGAAATTGTTCCAAATTGCAGCGGGGAAGTGGTTAATGCTGACAGAATATTAGTAACTTACCTGCTCAAGACCTGTGGGTTTGGTGGGAGGATGATGATGCTGGATAGTGGGAATACCTCCCACTCTGCCCCTTTCCATATGATAGATCATGATCTCAGGGAGGGGTTTCCGTTCAGTTATGGGCTGGGGGAACACTACTGCAGAGGCAGCACTCCTCATTTCCAGCCTGCAAGCAGGGCTTTTCTGGGCTTTCATATCCTCAGTCTGTGGAGGTGCAGGGACCTATGGCTCTGTCTCCTTGTTTAGCACAAGGGTTCTCAGCCTTTTTCTTGCTGAGACTGCCACAGCATGCTATAAAAACGCCACAGCCCACCAGTGCCCCAACAGCTGTTTTTCTGCATATAAAAGCCAGGACCAGCATTAGTGGGTAGCAAGCAGGGCAACTGCCTAGGGCCCCGTGCCATAGGTGGCCGTGAAGCTAAGTTGTTCTGGCTTCAGCCCAGGGTAGCAGTGCACAGGACCTCAGGCTTCAGCCCCATGCGGTGGGGCTTTGGCTTTCTGGCCTGGGTCCCAGCAAGTCTAATGCTGGCCCTTGTTGGCACCCACCTGAAACCTGCTTGCGGCCGCCCCAGAGGGCCACAGACCCCTGGTTGAGAACCAGTGGTTTACCACATAATTCATTAGCCTCAGAGAATCAATTAACTTCTTATATAGGTAGGAGCATAATACCATCAAAAAGGGTGAAGCTTAAATTTCTGCTCTTGGAGAGGATCAATGTTTCTGCTAAGTGACATTTTAAAAGATGACATAAAGTATATTTAAAAACTCAGCCGCATGCTGCAGGATGTAAAGCTGGACAAAATTTGTAATCAAAGCAGGTACTAAGAGGGGAAAAAATATGATCCATCAGAAAAATATCTCTGTTATCTCAGTGTTACCAGTTCTTGCCATTTTTATCATGAGTCTTGCAGTATTTGCTGTGTGTTTGTTTGTTTTTTTAAAGACTCTGGATTCATGTAATTAGGTTATGAAAATCTCATCTTGCATTTAAAAAAAAATGTAGGTTTCTAGCCCTCCTGGTTCTAGAGCAAATCTTGAAAACATGATCCCGAGTGACTATTACACTGGGAGGCAAAAAAAAAAAGAATCCCATAGTTATTCTTTTGTGTTGTTTTTTTTTAAACTGATCTCATGATTAGGTGGGGGGACTAATTCTTGGGTTTTAAGTGGAATACTGGTATTGTCTGAAGAGATTTCATTAGGGAAAGAATGTGCCATGTTCTCATTATCAGCCCAATCCTATTTCCACTGAAGTCAGTAGGAAAACTCCCTTTGAGTTCATGGGGAGCTGGGCTTAGTCACGCAATGGTCTAATCATGTGGTTTTTCAATCTGTGGTCTGAGAACTCCTGGAGGTCCACACACTGTGTCTAAGGGAGTCCACGAAAGGTTGTCTGCCATAGAACAGTGCTTTTCAACCTGTGGTCTGTGGAACCGCTGGGGGTCCACAGACTATATCTAAGATTTCCAAAGGGTTCAGCACCTCCAGTTGAAATTTTGTAGGGATCCTCAAATGAAAGAAGGTTTTAAACCACTGGTCTAATCTAAAGAAAACTATCTTGTGCCACCTGGTGGACAAAACTAAAACAGCCATTACCAATAATATCAAATCTCTTGCTCCACATATTTGGCCCTAATCATACTTTTCAGATTGGCATGCATGTTATTGTTGATCACTAGACATTCTGTGAATTGTGGGGGGGTTGTTTTCTCTTCTGCTGTACATTTTTAAAAATATTATAAACACTGAATCTATACACGTCAGGCTATAATTCCCTTGCAGAATTCCAGTGACATTAAAAGCTTCAGCGCCTAGGGCCAATCCACATATCTAGTGGTTTTCTAGCTCCATGCTCTTTAAAGTAGTATGATATTGGGCTAGCCTAGTCCTTAAAGGACAAGTGCATGAATGTCAGATTATTCTTGCGTATAAGAGTTGGCTGAATCTGTCATCATGGTAGGACTCTGGTGCTACAGTAGCTCTCAATAGCTGCTCCTGACACAAATAATTATCACCACCACCACCACCAAACCCCCAACACTTGAAACAGCTCCTAGCCCAATAACTCAACACTCTCAGTCCCTGAACTGGCTCCCACTTCTAGCCACCAGCTTAGTGCAGTGAGGGCGCATACCCCTAATCAGCTTCTACTTCCACCTTGAACCAGCTCCTGCTACCCCTGCATTAGTACCATGCCCTCTGGCAAATCAGGCCTCTTTAAGGTATCTTCAGTGGGACACCCAAAAATGGAGACACTCCAAAATCACTAATCATTTTTGAAAACCTTATCCGAGTGCTGTTAATCAATAAAAACAAACTTTGCTTTTTCACCTCTGTACCACATCACAAACAATGTCACAAAGCCATTTCTGGGTGCCGAACTCTCAGGTCCCCTGATCTATGCACTTCATAGTAAACTGAGCCCATTCCCCCCCAGCTGAGGGCAGCCTAAATTGTCTGCTATTTTTGGACATCATTTTTAGGTCCTGGCCTGCAACTAGAGCCACAGGCACCAGCTCCATGGGTGCTCCATGGCTGGAGCACCTATGGGGAAAAAATAGTGGGTGCTCAGCACCCACCCGCGGTACCGCTGATCCACTCCTTCCCCTTCCCCCCAGTGCCTCCCACCGACCGGTGATCAGCTGTTCAGTGGTGTGCAGGAGGCCCCGGGGGGTAGGGGAAGGAGCGAGTGTGGGGCACACTCAGGGGAGGGGGCGGGGTGCAGGGGCGGGAACAGGTGGGGTTTGGGTGGGCCTTTGGGGGAAGGAATGGAGTGGGGGTGGGGCCTGGAGCAGAGTGGAGGTCAAGCATCCCTGGGGAAAGCAGAAAGTCGGCACCTCTGACTAGAGCAGAGTAGATCCCAATTGCTAGCTGTGATAACCAAATTAAAATAGAATTAATGTTGTGTATTTGGTTCAGGCAAAAAGGGATTTCAACAGTTATAAGCTACTGTCTGTTCTTACAATCTATCTTGTAAAGAGTTCAATGTGCCGCCCTATCTGAGACCTCGAATGCACATTAACATTTAGGTCAGTTCCTGCAGCCTTTACTTATGTGAACAATCCCGTGGATTTCAGTGAAAGCCCTTAGGATCAGTCTTTATTAATATGAACATATTCCCTCCAGAATGTGAGGTCTGAAGAGTACTGGTTTCAAACAATAACTTTTCCATCCTCAACGTCTCTGCTCTATCCTGTTAGTTTAACTCCCCCTTTCTCTGTCAAGCCCTTTGAGCTTTTTCAGCTCTGCCAAAATGTACCCACTGGGTGGATATGACCTTATGGGGCCTCATTTCTCAGGGCTGCCTGCATTTAGTGGAAAATGGGAACTACGCACGGAGAAAAGGCCTTTAGCAGATGTCCTCCAACTAATACTAATTTTACCATGCTGCTCCACTTTCCTTTCACTTCAGTAAGATTGGCTGAAATAGAGAGAGGCTGGAATGTAACAATCTGCCTCCTCTAAGATGGACAATACGGTCACTTTGTTTCTTAGGACAGAAGGGGGTGTTTCTAAAGGTGCCACTGTGGGCGTTCTCCTGGACCTAAACAAGCACAGCCTGACCTTTTACATAAATGGGCAGCAGCAAGGACCTCCAGCATTTGAAAATGTGGAGGGTGTCTTCATGCCTGCATTAAGCCTCAACCGAAATGTACAGGTAAATCCTTTTCAGTTCAGTCTAACTCATTCAGCATGTCAACCAAAGGAGAAATCCTACTGCCTGTTAAAAGTTATTGCATGACTGCCAGAGAGAAGAGATCGAGATGCAGCTGTTAGGTGCAAATATGGATTTTTTTTTCACTTTGCCTAGTTTTGTTTGCTGATTGTATCTGGGCTAGTGCCACTTTTTAAAAGAAAATAGTCGGATTTAACTTTTTTGTATCACATCTCAGATATAGGGAAATGATGCTTTAGAAATAATAAATAGGTACACACGCACACACGCCTGGTGGTAAATAAAGCTAAGAAAATGTAGATCAAAGAATGTCTAGTTTGAAAGAGAAGACCTAGTAAGCATTTCATTCGCACTCTTTAATTCATGACATTTGGAAACACTAATATATTCTCTGAGGTTGATGGTGTAAATGTAATTTATGCTAACCCAGGTTAACGCTCCTTTGTACTGCTAGAATGGGGCTTTAATGTAACGGAGAATCAGATCCTACATGTGCCCCAGCACCTGAAAGGCTGGAGGGTTCATGTTACGCCAACCTGAATCCACAATGACCAAGTGTGGTACCTGCGTGGGTAGAGAGACTGCCGGACCTCATAAGTCTCTTCCCTCTGACTTGGGTTGCCTGCATGCTAGTTTAACCCCAGCTGATTCCTCTTTTTCTCCAAGGGTAGAGAGTCCTTCATTCCAAGGATGTCTCGTGACAGCAATAAACTCCTACTAAACAGTCCGGGCCCAATTACAGCTACATTTATACTAGATACTGTTCACTGAAGGAAGGAAGGAAGAAAGGACATGAAAATCCCACTAGGCACCTATCTGTATCTTTAGGCACCTAAATTCCTTTAAAAATCTGACCCATAGTTCTTCCCCCACAGATCATACAATCTAAGTAGATCAGACAGACACACGGTACTAGGAAAATGACATTGAAGTTACATGGCTTGTTAGTTAGGGCCTTTCTGGTAGTTATAGTGCTGTAGTCCCATTCCTCCCATTACCCAGGAGCCCCAGCCAGTCTGCTACACCACTGCTGTCACAACATGCCCTCCATTCACTCTGCCCTGCCCATGGAACTAGATGCAGATGAGGGGGCGGGGGAGAACCCTTTTGTGAGTTTAAGCTTGAGAGAGCTCCTGGGAGGTGCTCAGATCCTACAGTGATGGGTGCCATTGTAAGAACCCTGGTAGATGACAGTGGTGTCGGGCTATGGTGAGAGCTGTAAAACCTCCTCTGTCCTACACTGACAGGGTAGCAGGGAAAGGTCTACCACACTCTGCTTTGTATGCTTCAGAAGACCCTCTCCCCAGTCCTCTTTCCACCTGCCTCATAACCCCTTGGGCACCCATTCCATCTGGAGTCACCCTTCCTGGTGACAAGAAGCAGCTGGCTCAGCAGTGGCTGATAAATGGTTGCTAGCCTTGGAAAGAGTCACAAACACCTGGCAGCTAGACTCAGGGTAGGTCTACACTTAAAAAGCTGCAGTGCCCCACCAGTGCAGCTGCACTACTGTATCACTTTAGTGAAGATACCACGCTACTACGCCGACGGGAGAGCTTCTCCTGTCAGCGTAGTTAATCCACGTCTGCAAGAGGCAGTAGCTATGTCGGTGGGAGACGCTCTGTCTACTTCGGGGGTTAGGTCGGTATAACTGCGCCACTCAGGGGTGTGGGTTGTTCACACCCCTGAGCAACGTAGCTATACCAATGTAAGTTTGTAGTGTAGACCTGACCTCAGGGGAAGAATCGTTTGTACGTTGGGCCTCCCCTGGTGACAATAGCTTTTCACCATTAACCACATATTCTTGGCCTTCACAAACCCTTTGTACTAAAGATGTCCCAATTTGTATTTTAACTAAGCAATTATTTCTTTTCTGCATAGGTGACTCTGCACACAGGACTGGAGGTGCCACAGAGTGTAAGACAGCCAAAGCTGCCCAGTAACTAACTGAGCTCCTGCTGCCTAACCCTATGCTGGATTTTGTAACCTTTCTAAATACAATTTGTCATTATTCGCTGTCAGTAGAAAAGCAGTGTCATCCCTAAATTAGACTAACACTTACGCAGAACTTTGCTAACTAGCACTGTGTGATCTGATAATTAATATTAATCCACATCCATTTTTAATTTCACACTGGTAACAAGAATGCTTATAGAATGTTTTTTTTTTATTACAATGGGTGTGCATTCCTGCATTTTAGTACAAAAGCACATATATACAGCACACTATGGACACATAGTGACAGCTAAAATGAGCACATTTTCCATTTCATAATTGGATCTGCGCTTCACATGATTATTGTGAATAGATGATTAACAGTGAGGGCAATTAATCATCGGAACAATTTATCTAGGGAGGTGATGGATTCTCCATCACTTGAGTTCTTTAAATCAAGACGGTTATCTTTTAATAGCTATGCTATAGTTCAAACAGAAGTTATGGGCTTGAAGCAGAAATTACTGGGGGAGGTTCATTGCCCTGTGTTATGCAGAAGGTCCCTTCTGGCCTTAAATGCATTTATTAATTATGCTCCCACTGACTTCAATGGCAACAAGATTAGGCCCTATGTACTTTTATATAAAATTAGTGCTCATTTTAGTTAGCACTAGGGTATATACCTAGTGGGGGTTAAAACTGCTCAATAAACCTTAGTACTTCTCATTTCAGTGTGACTGCAGTGGCTTTTGGTCTCACAAACGGGAGAACTCATTTCAGTTACCAGCAACAATCGCCTTCTGAAAAGGGAGCAGAGGAGAGTCCAGAGAAGTGATCACAGATGTTTCTTTAAAAATGGTATACACAAAATAGACTGTGTTGGGAAGAAGAGTGATACTTTATAGCCTTGATCCTGATAGGTGCTGAGCACCTGCAGTGCCCATAGACTTCCCTGGGAGCTGTGGATAGGCAACATCTCTTGGGATCAAAGGTCTTAATTTTCTACTCAGCTGGGATGAACTAATTAAGGCCCTGATCCAGCAAAGCACTTAAGCACATGCTCAAATGCTTTGCTGAACTGGGGGCCTAAAAATCTTGTAGGTTTTGACTTTATCCTGCAACTCAGGAATTGTGTGATCACCTGAAACATATGAAAATGAGAAGCCTTGTCCAATGGCATCCACAAAAGTAAGTGACTGATTGGCCACTGATGGTTTCAATCCATGGCAATACTAGACAGCACCTTTGCCAGCATGCAGTCAGCAGTAAATATTTTGATTCTCAATTTCTTTCTCTCTCTCAACAAAATAATGTGTGCATGTGTGTATTTTTCTGAGGGAAGAGTGGTTAACTGAGCTAATTTATAGTAGCAAGCCCCAACAGATTGCATCATGACACTGCACCTAGAACTCTGCCCTCATGATCCAGCCTAAATGTGGTGCTAATAAACAGAAACACCATAGCTTGCTGCATACTATTGTTATACTATTTCCTTTTGAATCATGCTTCCTACACACACACATCTGTACACATACACGTGTACACCGATGCCCTTTATATATATATATATGGCACACAGATTTTAATATGTTGTGTGGTCAGTATACCTGAAAAGCAATTTTTAAACCAAAATTCCAGCTCACTGCCTTGTGTAAAACTGTAGGCACAGGTCTATCCAAGGAGCTCTTCATGGATGGGATGCTGGAAATCAGGCACATTGCTGCAGGCGCACATATGATCTCCAGCTTAAGTGCATTCTCCACTACAGGTAATACCAAGTGATGGCAGATTCCACTGTGACAGAGGGTCTTGCACTTCTGGTTACAGGAAAGATGCCATCATAATGAACAGCCATTGGGGAAGGATGAAAAATGGGGTATTAGAGCAACCCAGAATGAAGTAGTAAGTCAAAAGCAATCTATAACCATCTGTGCAGGATGCTTATATCCACCTATTCATTTTACCCAGCCTCCCCTTACAGAACAGAAATGTAGCTTCTTTTATATCACAACTGAACTAGAAAGCATAACAGAAAAAAAACTCCTCGAACTGTTAAGTGAAAAAGCAGATATGCTTTCCTCCAAGACCGTGATATGTTCTATTAGTGCATTTTAAGACATGGAAATAACTGTTTTGTATTAATTTCAGTTTGTTAAAAGTTTAGCAGAGATCAACTGTGTTTTCTTTGTCTGTTTTTAAATACCATCTGACCCTGTGCAGGATTTTTTAATTCAGTGGGTCTGTTTTAAGCCTACCTCAGCTAGAATGCTACAGGACCCTGAATTTCCTCTTGAGTGTGCTCATTGTAAAGTTGTCTTCTGCTAACGTAGAAGTTGTAACAGTAGCCTTGGCTTTGAGTACAGCTTTACCGAGCAGCACATGGGAATGGTGTGTTTTAAGTTGTATATGGATTTTTATACTACGTAACATCCTGTAACAATTTTGATACAAGAAAGCACTCCACTTTTACTTTTTTTATTAAAAACAAGAGCACTGATTGTATAGGACATAAGGACTGAACTTTTATCTTTACTCCGAATATCTGTGAAGTAAAATTCACATGAATTTAAATCCTTCCAATCCACAACCCCTGCCAGCTGTTTAAAGTGAATTCTGAAAGGGTTTTGGAATTGCTTTTGATATCTATGTTGTTTTTGTTTTTCATAAGTGCTTCTGTATCATTCCTTGTGTGTCACTCCTCAGGGTGCAGTTGAAGTTGATTTTTCTTTTTATTAATGAAAAATACAGACTGATACAGGTTTCAAAGAGCTAATGAAATGTGGTAGGGGCATGCTCCAAATTTGTGCAGAAACACATGGACCTCTCCATTGCTGTTCTCTACACATTCCAGAACTGGTAAAAGTGTGATGCAGACTAGTTTAAACTGCAGTCCCCTTCCAACCTAGAGAAACTGCAGAATGGAGCAATTAGAAATATATATCCTGTATTAACATTGTCAGTTTTAATTGGACTAAGTCTGTAGAGGGTGAGTCTATTTTTGGTTGCGTATGTGTTTTAACGACTTATATTTGAAACTAGACCAAGTTGCCCTTATGAAGAAAATTTTAATGACTTAAGCTGCATGCATTTTGGTAGCTTGTCTAATAGTGGTAATGAAAAAATAATTAGAACTAGACTTAGACTATGAGATTAGTTCTGCATTTGAATACACATGCGGAGCTCCCATGGATTTCAGTGGGAACCTCATGTGTATATGTGAGGGCAAATTTTGTCCCTTTAAGACCAGCACTGCATGAGGAATGAAAGCAATTCACTCCTCTGTTCAGGCTGGAAGTAATTCACTCCACTGCAGATCACTAACACAAGGCCCTTCCACCCACAAAGCCCTGCAGGCTCTGTGTTCCTCTTCTCAATATCTGTGCACAGAGGGGAGCCTGTCTCTGTAGAAAGTGGGGGGAAGAGCAGTCTCACCTCAGGCGCATACTCCTCTCCCTTCCACTTCCCCCAAGCACCTCCTTGGGGCTGCAGCTCTGCCGGCCTTCAGGGGCTTAGGGACCTACCTAGGCACCTACCTAGGCTCCTGCAGCTTCTCCTCACACAAGCTGTGGGGAATACAATTTAAAAGTAAAACAGTCTTTCGCTGAATTAACTCATGTTGCCACTACCCCCAAACCCTTTAGCAGGAAGCCCATGGGAGCATGTTCTCGCCGAAGTTGATGGGCTGTTGATGGGCCAGGAAGGACCAGGATGGTAGACCAGGGACAAGGGAGTCCATTTGGGATGCCCTTTGCTTCCTTGAGATCTGTGTAGATCTTTGGGGGTCATGGGAGATCAAGCTTCCAGCTTCTTGTGTGTGTGAAACTCTGCCTCCTGGCCAGCTGGACAAGCATAAAAATTCTCTCATGGAGTTTCCTCTTCTCCCCTGGGACAGTTTATCCCAGGTGAGGGACAGCAAGGCCTTGGAATAAATCTTACCTATTACAGTTTGCCTGCCTGGGTGCAGACTCCACAAGACAGAGGTAAATTGATTTACAGAGTTTAAAAAAAAAAATCTTGACCCCTGAGATATTAAATTCTGTTTAAATTAAAAAATTCAGGCATTGACTCCTGAATCCACACACTTGGATTGTCTCTACCACTGTGAAAGAAAAAGACTACGGTTTGGAGAGTGACAAGTGTCCCTTATAATTTCCATCACACCGCTGTGTGATCCAGAACATTACCCCTGTAAGCCTTCCTCTACAGATTTCCCCAGTATGTTCAGTAAAATAGATTAGAAAACTTGTGCGGCTGTAGAAAGTGGCTGGAGAGGAGTTTCACCTCAGGACCATGCTCTTCTCCCCTCCGCTACCCCAAGAACCAGCTCTACAGGGCCACACACCATTGTCAGAGCCACACACTGTTGTAGGCCTATGCAGCCACTACTGGCTTCTTTTAATTAGATCTTTTCAACAGAAGTTCACACAAAAGTGTTGCTACAACCTGGTCAGTTTGCACGTGGGCCTGTCAAACAATCCCTTGTTATTTCTCATTTTAAAAGGTACATAAAAAGCACATAATATATATCTTTAAAATGTAAATGTTAGTGAAGAGAGCTGTGATTTATCCAGAATTTGTAGTGCAATTTGGCTTCTTAAATTTAGAAAAGACAGGTGAAACCAGTGTCGTCTCCCATTATAGCCTATATAATTAAAGAGAGCTATAGAGGACAAATATACTTATATTGGACTGAAGGAAAAAAATTCATGAGATTACATATATCAGAATTTAAGAGGAAAAGTATTAATGTAATTTATTATATACATAATATTCCATCATATTGTAAATAAGAACATTGTAATGTATTGCTGTAATTGGTTTTTGGCTGGTAATCTGTTGTTGTTCTGTAGGTGTTGTGGGGTTTGTTTGTTTTGTTGTTTTTTTTTTTTTAAATATAATTTAAAAAGATGGCAAAGAGCACTGGATACCCTAGTTTCTTAGATGTTCTAGAGCAAGAAGAAATGTGATATACAGTTTTTTTGCCTTCTTACTTTAATATGGAGATTATTGAATAAACTAGGTTAAAGAGATAAAATCAAGGCTAATCCACCACCAACAAATGCAAAGCACTGTGTCTGAGATTATGATCTAGGGGTGTTTACCAGACTACAGCTCTGCTTTATCAACCTGGTCCCATGAGAAGGTAAGATGCTGAAAAGTACTGGAATCCTGCATTCCAAAACAGATAGTTAATAAAGCGAAACAGTTAGGCCTAATCTCAGGCTTTGCCACCTTTGCAAGGTCTTTTTTAATAGCAAAGCAGAGCATTAACCTTGTTGTAGAGTAATAATAAAACATTTTGGCCAGCTTATCGATGGAAGAGAGATTACAAGCTCAGTGAGTCCTTCAGCAGCTTAAAAGTAATATATCAAACATTACAAAATGGTATGTTCACATGTAAAAGACCTCACTGGTCCCTGAAAATAAGATTCTCTGTCTTTTTGTTTTGTTTTAAAGGAAATGAGCTGTTTCTCATTTTTATTGACAGCATTTGTTTGGGATTCCTCTGATCAGTAATGCTGGATGTCCACGTGAAACAGAATGGGAACTTCAAGCACAAATCCATTTAAAATGCATACAGGCTTCTTAGGTGCAGAAGCCCATGCAAACCACAGAGAATAGATGTTCCAGGACTTCTGCATCCTTGCACAATATAGAAAATGGATGCGTTTTTTACTGAAACGGGTGTTCAGTAGCATTTCTGGGTCAAATGAGCTCATCTGACAGCTATGCTGCAAGCAAATCCAAGTAGAACAAGATGCAAAACTAAATTCCATGCCACTTGGAGAATCTCCAAGTTTATATAGTTGATTGGTATGTGAACATTTAGGGGTCCAGACTTCATTCTCTCAATACAGCAATCATGATGTTAACCCAATACACCATTGCATAAATGCTGTCAATAAAAATATCAAGCTTTCTAATTAATGAATGAAGCACAGCGAGGAGACACAATGTGATGAAATGTCAGAATTAATGCATGAGGTAGAACTGCTGTTTTTTCTCCAATTGTGATATGAAGCATGAAAGACAATTTAAATGTTGGCAAAAAAAAGTACAAAGAAACAAAATAAGTGTTCACATCTGGTTAAATAAAAGACAAAACTTGTTTCCTGATTTCTTCCTAACCATGACATTTTTACTTTCATAATTTCCCATAGTTTCCATCAGTTGGAGCTGGTGGAATATACATTACTTCTGTATATGTACATCACCAGATCAAGAGGAAAAAAATAAACTTTTTATAATTTTGTATCTGTAGCAAAAGTTTGTATGTTTTTAATTGGAAACAAAACTTTTTTTGTCTTTTGGTCCAAATCTGACTGTGTATTAATATCCTTTTTGGAAAACCTGACCTATGAGTTTATGCTGTTTTACAGATTTTAAATAAATTCTTAATACACTGCCAACAAATTCATTGATGGTGCCTGGTTTACTATTACCGATAAATGGCTGTTATAAAGTTCAAGTTGCACTCATACAATGCAACCAACAATTTGGTAAAGTTAGCAGAATAACCTGCTGATTTAATGGCAGGGGAAAGCTGAGGAAATTCACCTTCTTCACACAATTATTCATTTTCTGGTTTAGAACACTACTTAACTTCCAAGGCAGGGAATGAATCCTCCAATCAGCCGTATATTTTGTATGGTGTGCATTGAGCATTTGTGAAGTGTATTCTAACATGTTATTTAGCTCAATCTATGGCTGAGAGACTTTTGAATGGTTTCCTACGCTCCAGCATTTCTCAAATAAATTACTGAAATAGGCAGGGTACAATAGTAATTGTAATACTATGAAAGTAGATGACCTGATTGCCAGAAGCTGGGAATGAGTGACAGGGGATGGATCATTTGATGATTACCTGTTCTGTTCATTCCCTCTGACCTGGCATTGATCACTGTCTGAAGACAGGATACTGGGCTAGATGGACCTTTGATCTGACCCAATATGGCCATTCTTATGTTCTTAATACCTTTGGGCTCTACTGAAGTCACATTGCATACAGCCACATATAAAGTACATGAAACTGCATATTCAGGCTAGCAAGGGACTGAGAAATGCTATGGAGGCAGTGAACTCACCCCCTAGGGGAAGGGAAGTACCTTACATTCCTTGTGAGGCTTCCACAGTTATTAATATTATTAAGCAGCGAGCTAGAGTGGGAACACCTTGTCGGGAGATGGTGGCCGGACTCAAGCATAAAGGCAGGGGGAATCATGGTGTCAGGGTAGCGTTCTGCAGGAGACCTAGGTTTGATGCCCCACTCCCTGACTCCACAGGTTGGTAAAAGGTGGGTGGGGAAGAAACAGGTGTTGGAAGAGGGAAGACGCAGTAGTGACAGCTGCAGCCTTTCTGGGGATTGTCAGAAAGCTTGTGGTTAGGATGTGAGGGCTAGAAGGAAGAGCAGTTAAGGAAAGGGAACCTCTCAATTCCAGCAGGATGTAGAGATTCCCCCTCCCTTACCCAGGAAGAAGGCAGAATAAAGTAGGTCATCAGCTTTCTTTTGCTGCTAGTCCAGTCAGTACTGGTTGTACACCTCTCACATTTCATTGTGTTTTCTACCACCAACACTGTCTCGATTGCTGTTCCATTGCAAGAGCCTACCGCACCCCCTATCATACACACAGTTTGAAAGTTACAGCCATATAGGAAATCAAAGACAAAACAATAAATGCACTGTTCAAGTTGCACAGTGAAACATTCACGTCAGCCTATGACAAAGTACAGGACAGGTGAGGTAATATCTTTTATTGGACCAGCGTCTGTTGGCGAGAGACACAAGCTTTTGAGTTTACACAGAGCTTTTCTTCAAGCCAAGAAGTGCTCTGTGTAGCTCGGAAGCTTCTCTCTCTCACCAACAGAAGTTGGTCCAATAAAATGTATTACCTTACCCACCTTGTCTCTCTAATATCTTAAGACCGACACAGCTACAACATTACATACAAAGTACAGGATGAACATGCAACTACCCACTTCCCCCTTGTGTCCATGCATTAGTTACGTTTTCTCAATACAATATGAAATACATAAAAAAGTTAAGGTTTCACAGCAACGTTTACTCAATGGCATTGCTCATTACATAAGTTTTACCATTTTTACTTAACAGCAATTAAAGCTACATATTTAACCAGAAACACGGAGTTCTTCATATGTGTAATATAACTACCTTAAGAGTTGCTGTTGAAATGTTATACTGACAAACAGTATGAGCATAGGAGATTTTTCAGTCATAATACAAGAGGAAGAATTAGGCTTGTGTGTTCAGCCTTTTGCATTTCCGGAGTGTAAGGCTTTTATGAGCAACTATAACATTGTTGGTTTTGGCCCTTCATTTTCTAGGGTTTTTTTTGTAGGGAGGAGAGGGATTATATAAAGAAAAAAGTTGCATCCAGTGCTGCTCAGCTCCTTAACAGATCCCACAAGGTTTGCGCTCTAGTTCTGCAAAGATTAGGAGCGCCGTATGACTGAAGCTTTGCTCCTGCATAAGTTTTAAGGTGGCTACATCCCCATAAGCTTCCTAAGCTCACTAGGGTCTGAGCACCCATAAAGTTCAAGGGATCTAAGCAACTGAAGCCAAGGAAAAAAGCTTGAGCTACCTTAACTCAAAGGTGGAGCAGAGAAGAAGTGGGCTAGAGGGGTTGGCAGTGAGTGTGAAAATTCAAGTTATAACATAGCAGGGAGGCGAAACTCAACTGCTGCCTTAACCCATTTTGAAACACGAGCACTTGGCTCTGCAGTGAACTCATCTCTGAGCATATAATGTCAATTTAACATTTTCTACCAAGCTCAGTGGACAATGCTCAATATGCAGAAACTATTCTGCATACCCATTAGCCCAAACAGATATGCAATTTAGTCTTTGTTTAGAACGGTGGTGAAAGTGGCTAAACAAACCACAGCTCAAGGACCGCGCAGGGCATGTGCCTGTGACCCCCACCACAGGAGTCAGGCGATTGTTAGGATCGGAACTCTCATTTTAAAATAAAATAAAAAGTTTCTAGCCCTTAGGGTTGCAAAACAGCCCCTGAAAACATGAACAGAGTAATTAATGCAGTGATGCTTTTCACACAACGCACAGTCAATCTGTGGAACTCTTTGCCAGAGGATGTTGTGAAGACCAAGACTAGAACAGGGTTTCAAAAAAGAACTAGATAAATTCATGGAGGATGGGTTCATCAGTGGCTATTAGCCAGGATGGGCAAGGATGGTGTCCCTAGCCTCTGTTTGCCAGAAGCTGGGAATGGACGACAGGGGATGGATCACTTGATTACCTGTTCTGTTCATTCCCTCTGAAGCACAGGGGCATTGGCCACTTTGGAAGACAGGATACTAGGCCAGATAGACCTTTGGTCTGACCCAGTATGGCCATTCTTATGTTTGCCTGAGTTAGTTGAGAACCCTAAGCAGTAGCTACAAGAGGTATGAACTGCCCCTTGCATTTCAATGGGGCATTAATGCCAAGACCCTACTGTGGGGGACTGTCCCAACACCACCCCCACAGAGGACAACCCCTTAATAAATATGCCCTGGCTGTTGGGATGAAGTACTGGAGAGCCCCGGCTGCTGTCCTTTCGCTGGGGAGGTAGAAGTGGGTGAACCCCTGCTGCCTCTGCTGAAGAGAGGACAACATACAACGCCACTCCTGGGGAGAAGGGAATCCCATGCTGATGCCCCTGCTTCTCTGTGAGGAGAGAAGAGCCAAGCTGGAGGGCTCTGTCATGCCTTCCACATGGCCTGTAATTGCCTTAATCCATCCCTGGTGCTGTGCATGTATGAAGTGTGCTTTCTGAACTCTCATTACTGGGCCAACTGCCTGCCAATTGTCACCAGGACATTCAGAAGCATGGACTCCACAGTGAGGGTTATTCTCCCCGCTAAACTTGAGTTGCCCACCTATGGTTGTATTTCAGTGCAAGAGCTGTTTAAAAAAAAAGCGCAAACATCCAAAGAATGTTATTTTTAAATAGGAAAGCTTGGGCTATTTCCTCACTGTCCTCATACTCATAAACAGCTAAACCTTTTTGCTTCAGTTAAAAAAAACCCAAACAAACAAACAAACATTTTGCATTGAGACAACACCCAAGTAATTTTCAGCTTGCAAAGTGAACAGTTCTCAGATGAATAAAGTACAATACCTTTGTTAGCCAATGAAAGTAATAGTTTATTTAGGTTACTTGTCATTAGGAAAAAATAACTTATTTTTTCTTACTCAGAATTTATGATGTAACAATGTATTTTATGGTCTCCCCAGAGTGGAAACTCGGTGATGTTGAGGTTAAAAAAAACCCCAAGGTATTGCAACAGGTATTAAAATACAGCAAAGAAACACTGGCTATGTAGACATTTTTCAGTTAGGAAATTAATTCTAGCTCATTTTTCACTTTCTGTTTTGATGTGGTGTAACAACTTCATTTAACTGCTTTTGATGATTTAATTTTCTTTAGGTCACTACCGCTAAGAATCAATGTCCCATTTGTAAATTTTCCAACTTGTCCTGTTGGCAAAACACTGACTGCTGATTTTTTCTTTTTGGATTTCCTAGGTTTAAAAAAATAAAATAAAATTAGGATAAAGAAAAGTCATCATCCAAACAGGGCCGGCTCCATAGTTTTTGTCGCCTCAAGCAAAAAAAAAAAAAAAAAGCCGCGATCGCAATTGGGAACGCTACCGCCGCCGCTTCATTCTTCGGTGGCCGGTCCCTCTGACACAGACTGAGGGACCCACCGCTGAAGAGCCGGATGTGCCGCCCACTTCCAGGGGCCGCCCCAAGCACCTGCTTGCTGGGCTGGTGCCTGGAGCCGGCCCTGCATCCAAAGCACCCAAAATATCTGCAAAAAATGCTACATTTAAGGTGAAAATACACCTGTTTCATAACCTATAATTATGCAATAGTAGTAGTTTGAAGTTTATTAATATAGAGTCTTAGCTACAGGCCATTGCATCTAATACATTAAATAAACACAAATTTTAAATTGACACAAACTCCAAAAATATGATACAAATTTTAAAAATAAAATTAAAATTAGGTTAGCCCTTCCCTAAAGTCAGTTATAATTTTAAATCAACCACCCCTAGAAGAATATATACAAAAATAAGAAAAATATTAGAGTACATTATTTCATTTAGGTCAAAGGTAGCCTTTTTCCATGTACTTTTTCCTTATTTTATGGCCCTAGTTATGCCATGAATATGTTTTGAAAAGTTTTACAAATATATAGCCCAATCCTGCAAACACTTATGCATTTGATTAAATTTTGTCTTAACAACTAACCACACACAGATATTTGTATAAATAAAATCAGAAAGCATAAAGGCTCTCAGAGAAATACAGAAATAGTTCCAGTGAACCAACTACACTGTAATTAAAAATGCAATTACACCTTCTGAGCATGTCATGTGGTTTTTAAAATTTCCTCAGGGACAAAAACAATGCCCTGTTTTGTAAGATGGGGGTGGAAGGCACTAGATTTCACATCAAGTGCCTCACCTTACTCTCAGACCATTATTTCAAAACCTTTTGACAAGTCAGGGCAGAACTAAGGCAGTTTAATTGAGAATGCTTAAATTAGCAAGTTTAAAAGGTTAGACAAAACAAGATCACAAAGTTGCAGTGAAGAGTTTCTACAATGTATATGAAAAATACACTCCATTTTGATATGCACAGCTTTTCCATAAGACTGCATTTTTAATTACAGGCAATTCACCAGGAAAGCTTAAGCAAAAGCAAGTTTGTTATCAATACTTAGTTAAAATATCTCACCTCTGCTCCTGACCCTTTTTCTTCTTTTTCTTGATAGCATCAGATTTATATTCCTGATATCAGATTTAAAGATAAATATTTCAGTGGAAAACGAACAGACACTCCTGCCTAAACAGCAGTCCAGAACATAAAGGCTCCTGCATATTGTGTGTCTAGGGAGCGGACTGTTTCATGGTGGCTTAAATAATGGGCTGGATCCTTGATGGTGCTATGCAGATTTGCATCTGCTGAGGATCTGGCCAAATGTAATTAGGCAACGTGCAGTAAAAATCCACTAAAGTTAATTCTGTTTCTTTTGAAAGGTGAAAGCGATACTGCTAGTTTGATTTAAACAGTTTGTCAACTTTAAGAGTGGGGCTGGCGGGTGGGAAATTAAACCAAATATATTATCCTAAATCTGCATCCTCCATAACCATGTGAACAATCCTCACTGATGGGAACAGCCCTGCTAGAATCAGGACAAATAACTCATGGGAGTAAGTGGAGTAATAAACTCTAGGCTCCCCTCCTAATATGGCGATCTGTTTCACAATTCCACAGATGGACAAGGCAGTTTTGGAAAGACCTTGGAAAGACCAAGGAAAAAGATTTGATCGGCATCAACGGCAGCTCCACTGAGTTACCAAGAAGTCCTCCCATACCTTTTGGAATTTACAAATACAGTAACTCCTGCTTAATGCTGTAGTTATCTTCCTGAAAAATGTGACTTTAAGTGAAACAATGTTAAGCGAATCCAATTTCCCAAATAAGAATTAATGCAAATGGGGGAGTTAGGTTCCAGGGAAATTAGTTTTAAATAAACAATTTAATACTGTACACAGCAATGATGATTGTGAAGCTTGGTTGAGGTGGTAAAGTCAGAGGGTGGGATATTTCCCAGGGAATGCCTTACTGCTAAATGATGAACTAGTACTCGGCTGAGCTCTCAAGGCTTAACCCATTGTTGTTAATGTAGCCTCACACTTTACAAGGCAGCACAAATGGAGGGAGGGGAGACAGCATGGCAGACAGAGACACACACCCTGTGTGAGAGAGAGAGAGAGATGCGCATTGCCCCTTTAAGTACGCTGACCCCACTTTAAGTACATTGCCTTTTTAAGTAGATCAGCAAGTTGAGACAGCAGCTGCTGCCAGCAAGCTCCCTCTGTCCTGAGCCCTGTCTTGTCCCCCCCACCCCACTCTGTGGAAATGGCCTGATGGGGTAAAGGAGTGGGGGAAGAGGGGGACACCCTGACATTAGCACCCCTCTCCCTCCCCCGCCCCCCCTCGCACTGCAAGCGGGAGGCTCCCGGGAGCAGCTCCAAGGCAGAGGGCAGGAGCAGCACATGGCAGTGGGGGGAGGGACAGCTGAACTGCCCAGCAATTGATAGCCTGCTGGTCGGCTGCCGCACAGGGAACTTAGGGGAGCTGATAGGGGGGCTGCTGGTCCACCCTGGTTCCAACCACCCACCAGCTAGCTCCAATGGGCTGCTCTTTCTGCAAGCCGTGGACAAAGCAGGCAGCTGCCAAACAACATAAGGGAGCATTGCACAACTTTGAACAAGCATGTTCTCTAATTGATCAGCAACATAACAACGAAACAACGTTAACCGGGACGACTTTAAGTGAGGAGTTACTGTATAATCTCTGTAAAGCTTACTACAAACCTCAGTGGATCTCTCAGCCCTGCCACAAAACCTTAGGGGGAGTAGGCGGAGAGAGGTGAGATCTATGGGACAGGGAGCATGTGACAGCCCCTCTATTCCTGTTAGAATTCTCTACAACCCCCACTCTTGAGGCTAGATATAACGGCTGCTGTCTTCTGACAGGATGGGACACTCTGTAGAAGATCAATACCACAGTACAATCTAACGAGTTGCAGCTGACTGGAACAATATCCTTCCATCTTCAAGGCAGAGAGCCAGCCCAAGTAATAAGAGACTGGAACTGGTAATGAAACCTTGGTCATTATCCCATTAAGCTACTGGGCTAGTTGCGACCTGCCCCTTGTTATTTTATAGGAAACATTGCATACAAACCATACTATGATCTTCTTTCTTCACTGTTTTCTTCTCTTTAATTTTCTGTTGATAAATCTTGTAGTTCAAATATTCCTTTTTGGGAGGCTGCAGTAAAACAGATGAGTAAAGCTATCATTACAAGAAAGATTCAAACATATTCTAAAAATCTACATGCTTCTACACAGCATCAGCTTCCATGAGGGCCTACAAAGGGAAACAGAATAAATAGGTTTGTGTACTTTTTGGGGAGTGGACACGGGGGGCTTATTAAGAAAGTCTAAAAGGTTTCCACACACTCCTCCCCAATAAAAGAACTCCCAAAATCAAACAAACCCTAAAAGAAAAAGGATTTCTGCCTGTTATTTTCTTTCCTTTTTTGGTGGTGGTTTCTTGGACCACTCGGAAATGTAGATGGAAAGCTCCCTCAGGCCTTAACTGAAACACTGGGAGAAAAACAAGTTAAGTAAGGGTTAAAAAAAACCCACAAAATTCACAAACTAAATTTCAAATGGCCTCAATAGAAATCACTTTCCCTCTCAATCATATTTTCACTTTCTGGGCATTTCTGATGTCATACACCTACTAATTCTTCCCATCATCCATAGACTGTCCGAACGTATACAAAAGCAGGGGTGCGATTAAAAAAAAAAGTGTTTTAGAAAGTGACAAAAACCAACATTTTGTGCCATCTTTATATACCTTGGCTCCCAGCATGATGGCACGTTCTTGTTCCAATATCCGCTGTTCTTTCTTTTCATATCCAGTGATTCCAAACCTGTGTACTTCCAGACGGGCCTAAAACGTTACAGAAATTTGAAACCATTTCAGAGAAGGTATGAGCTATCACAAAACAATGGTTGGCACGCCACAAAAGAAATCTATTCCAGAGAATGCTTAACAAATGTTTGGCAAATCAACATGTTATAAAATAAGACTAATCAAATGTGGTACTACTGTGGAACACCTATCATTACCTGTTTATTTTTTCCCACCCAGTCTCTGGGTACACATGCAGAGGAGAAATTAATAAATACACATTTTTTATTTTAGTTTAATAATATAAACTAAAGAACAAATAGAGGGAGAGGAGCTATAAGAAGCTCACACAGAGTGAGCCAGTGACCATTCGTTATTGGCTACCAATACATTAGAAAGAAGAGGACATGGAACAACAGTGATACATTTATCTTCAAAGGTTGCCCTACACAACAGCTCTAGCAGTCCTCTGACACGCCTGCACCAAACAATATATTCTGGAATGCTCTGTTTGCAAAAGATAAACTTATCTAAGAACATTCCAAATTGGTCTTGACTTTAACTTTCCCAATCAAACACACACACACAAAGCATTCATTAACATAACATAAGAACGGCCGTACCAGGTCAGACATAAGGTCCATCTAGCCCAGTCTCCTGTCTACCGACAGTGGCCAATGCCAGGTGCCCCAGAGGGAGTGTATCAACAGGCAATGATCAAGTGATCTCTCTCCTGCCATCCATCTCCATCCTCTGACAAACAGAGGCTAGGGACACCATTCCTTACCCATCCTGGCTAATAGCCATTAATGGATTAACCACCATGAATTTATCCAGTTCTCTTTTAAACGCTGTTATAGTCCTAGCCTTCACAACCTCCTCAGGTAAGGAGTTCCACAAGTTGACTGTGCACTGCATGAAGAAGAACTTCCTTGTATTTGTTTTACATTAATTGCCTATTAATTTCATTTAGTGACTCCTAGTTCTTGTATTATGGGAATAAGTAAATAACTTTTCCTTATCCACTTTCTCCACATCACTCATGATTTTATATACCTCTATCTTATCCCCCTTTAGTCTCCTCTTTTCCAAGCTGAAGAGTCCTAGCCTCTTTAATCTCTCCTCATATGGGACCCGTTCCAAACCCCTAATCATTTTAGTTGCCCTTTTCTGAACCTTTTCTAGTGCCAGTAGATCTTTTTTTAGATGAGGAGACCACATCTTTACGCAGTATTCGAGATGGGGGCGTACCATCGATTTATATAAGGGCAATAATATATTCTCAGTCTTATTCTCTATCCCCTTTTTAATGATCCCTAACATCCTTTTTGCTTTTTTGACCACCTCTGCACACTGTGCGGACATCTTCAGAGAACTATCCACGATGACTCCAAGATCTTTTTCCTGACTTGTTGTAGCTAAATTAGCTCCCATCATATTGTATGTATGATTAGATAAGCCAGAGTAACTTACTTTTTCTAAATTAAATTCTTGTCCATCCACATTTTTCTCTGGAATAGCCATCTTTGTCTATAAAGAAAAGAAAATGTTTCCATTTAAATCTGACAACTAGCAGCGATGTAAAATGTGTGCCAATGGCGAGAGGTATTTGAATGGCAATAAAATGCTAGAAAGAGTATAGAGCCTTTCAGTAGGAACCTCTTGTGTGTCTGTTACAATACGTAGACATTTTAGACTTTTATATGGAATTTGTGTAGTGTCCAGAGTATGAAATCTAAAAATGCATATGTCTTTATCCTGTGTGTGTGTTCCTGTTTGATAGTCTTTTACCACTGTGAATATCACACAAGAAAAATAATCTAAAAGCAGACTCTATTCATCTTGTGTGGACACTGGTATTCCACAATTACTCACCGTTTAAAAATATGCTGGCCACATTCTGCATAACAATTGCAATGGAGACTTGCTTTAAAAGTTCAAATTTAATTTGCAGTTTGTCAGAAAGAAAAAAAATACTGCCGGCAAAATACATCTTTACCTTACATACTTCTATTACTAATTTGTAATAAGATTACAAAGAAAGAATAAGAAGAGGATACAAGCTTGAAATCACTTATTTCACACATTAAATATGGGACACACAGAATGGTCAAAACAAACTGTACATCAGCCATGGAAAAACTGTGTATCCCTCGAGGGAACAGTGGTACCAGTATCTGCCTGACAACTTGTGGTAATATGCAGGACAATGCTCAATTTATAGTTGTTTGCACAAACAAATATATTAATGTATATAGCCATCTTAAATGATGGATACAAGAGAAAAATCTTATGCAGGAGCACAGTCAACAATGGCAGGCCAATAAAAGCACTATTTAAAAAAAATAAAATAAAGAAATCTACTATTAGTTGCCCACAATGAGAACAATACAAACTACATCTTTTCTGCTAAGCAACTCATGCACCCAAAGCTTAGATCATTTCAGAGCTCTGTATCTGCTCGGCTTTGTGTGATTTTTTTTTTTTTCCTCAAAAGGTAAAGTTCATGCTCGTGAAAGGAGTTTGGGTGGACAGTCCCGGAAAGTGAATAACTTGGTTTAACCAAAGAACTGGCACAGCAGAGGCAGCAGCAATGAATGCTTCTTCACATTACCCTGCCAACATGCCTCAGCTGTGACTGGAAGGCTGTGTTGCCTGAGGTTCTACAGTTGCAGACTTAACCAAAAATCCCACAACTCTGAGATGGTTCAGTTGCTGGAGGAAGGAGATGTCATGGCAGGGTACGAAGCAGCACGAATTGACAAATTGAGAACAGCATCAACTGTCTCTACACAGGCTATTTTCATGTAAGATTTCCGCTCTTTTCAGGATACAGTGCTACTTGCAAAGGTGTGTAATGCATTCATGTTGGACCCTGAAAGTTTCTCTGTGCACTTCAGATTGGTAATAAATCTCATGCAGTTATTTCAGTTTGTCTTTTTTTTTTTTTTTTTTCCTCCTTTTAATTTTTGAGTTTGGCAATCAGGGAGCAGTCACATCAAACTGCAGAACCTCTCTAGGCCAATACTCAGCCAGCTCCTAAGCAGGCTGATGCAGTGTGGCGGCACTCTGGATTGGAAAATTCAGACCATTTCACTGTTGTGTCCACTCAACTTTTACCGTCTAAATGCAAAAGGATTCTTCTCCTGCCCACCTTCTCCCCAGAGTTTTAACTCCCTTTCGTCTCAAACCTGAATTTCATGCCACAGCTCCTCTCTGTATCAAGTTAACTCAACACATCAAACCCAAATACCCCTAAACTTTGGCAAAATTCAGATATGAAACGTCACAACTCAACCATCTGATTGTTCTGGAAATGACAAGCACTCTGTAACATGCTATTTACGAAAACCTTCCATAAGCGAAAAACCATAAACACGAAGAAGAGGGAGAAGAGTGTGTTGGGGAGGGGGGAAAACAATGTAAAGAGATTCCTAGAAACAGAGGGATGAACAGCAGAACCCATTGTAAAATGGACAATGGTTTGCAGCTCTCACGAGCTGTTCATGACTTTGGTCCAAGTCCAACAACGAGCTCCACCTCAGCAGAACCCTGGACCTGCGCAGAGCCCTGCTTCGGGCAGTGGAACTCCATGCGGGCACAGGGGTCCACCCAGGCAAAGCTCAATTTAGCATCAGGACCTTAGAGATTATGGCAATAAACACTATTTTTGAAATACACACATAAGCTACCCCAAAACTCTGTAACTAATTAATAACTGAAGGGAACCTCTTCTAGGCATGGGAGGTAGTTCAGTTGCCAGGCTCTGTCAATCCTTGTCTCTGCTCACTCTGTCAACAAGTGGGCCAGTTAGGATGGTGACTTTTGGGATCTGAATACCATTAAGAAATGGACTGAGACCACCAGACAACTGCAGACCAGGTCTGGATTTAAGCCAACAACCTAAAAGGCTCCATTTTCTCATCCTCAATTCCCTGAGCTATCTGATTCTCCAAACTTGTATATGAGCAAACACAGCACTGACTGTAGAAGATTGTGATTCCAGAGAAGAGGAAGAATCCTTATGGATGTCATTTCTATCCCACCTCACAAGATCAGTGCAGAGCCAGTTGGTGGCTCAGTGACAACACAAAACATGTACATAGAGTCTGAGAGACAGACTTTTGTCTTTAGGACACTAGACCCATCTTTGCCGTTGCTTGTTGAAGAATATGCAAAGCTTTACTTCTGAACTGAAGCAACAAACATTTCTACTGAACAAGGCGCTTATAAAAGCTTAACTCATGCTATTTGTATAAGAGGGCTGGGAATACAAGGGGTATGACTCACTGTTTTATCTATCACTTGGCAGGCTTGTTTTTACTGTAGCACTGTAAGTTCTATACATTGATTATTATTTAAATTTTGTTGTAAATATTGTTAGTCTGTGCAAAGTGCCTGAAGTATTCCACCAGCATTATAAATTTGAATAAATCTATTTAAACATCTCCCTTAAACTGGGAAAATGAACCTCAATCCTACAGACACACATGTGCTTAACTTCACTATTATGAGTTGTCCCATTGAAAACAATGGAACTATTCATAAAGTTAAGCACATGCATAAATCTTTGCAGAACTGGGGTCTTAGAAGTAACCATATTTTTTCCACACAAAACTAAAAACTAGGGTTGTCAAGCGATTAAAAAAATTAATTGTGATTAATCGCACTGTTTAATAATAGAATACCATTTATTTAAATATTTTTGGATGTTCTCTGCATTTTCAATCAATATATTGATTTCAATTACAATACAGAACACAGTGTACAGTGCTCACTGCCTATTTATTTTTGATTGCAAGTATTTGCTCTATAAAAAAAGAAATAGTATTTTTCAATTCACCTAATACAAGTACTGTAGTTCAATCTCTTTATCATGAAAGTTGAACTTACAAATGTAGAATTATGTACAAAAAAAAAATTCAAAAATAAAACAATGTAAAATTTTAGAGCTTGCAAATCCACTCAGTCCTACTTCTTGTTCAGCCAATCGCTCAGACGAACAAGTTTGTTTACATTTGCAGGAGATAATACTGCCTGCTTCTTGTTTACAATGTCACCTGAAAGTGAGAACGGGTGTTCACATGGCACTGTTGTAGCCGGCGTTGTAAGATATTTATATGCCAGATACGCTAAAGATTCACATGTCCCTTAACGCTTCAACCACCATTCAAGAATACGTGCGTCCGTGCTGATGACAAGTTCTGCTCAATAATAATCCAAAGCAGTGCGGATCGATGCATGTTCATTTTCATCATCTGAGTCAGATGCCACCAGCAGATGGTTGATTTTCTTTTTTGGTGGTTCGGGTTCAGTAGTTTCCGCATCGGAGTGTTGCTCTTTTAAGACTTCTGAAAACATGCTCCACACTTCGTCCCTCTCAGATTTTGGAAGGCACTTTGGATTCTTAAACCTTGGGTCGAGTGCTGAGCTATCTTTAGAAATCTCAAATTGGTACCTTCTTTGTGTTCTGTCAAATCTGAAGTGAAAGTGTTCTTAAAACGAACATGTGCTGGGTCATCTTCCGAGACTGCTATAACATGAAATATATCGCAGAATGTGGGTAAAATAGAGCAGGGGACATACAATTCTCCCCCAAAGAGTTCAGTCACAAATTTAATTAACACATTATTTTTTTAACAATCATCATCAGCATGGAAGCATGTCTTCTGGAATGGTGGCCAAAGCATAAAGGGGCATATGAATGTTTAGCATATCTGGCATGTAAATACCTTACAATGCCAGTTACAAAAGTGCCATGCAAATGCCCGTTCTCACTCTCTGGTGATATTGTAAACTAGAAGTGGGCAGCATTATCTCCTGCAAATGTAAACAAACTTGTTTGTCTCAGTGATTGGCTGAACAAGAAGTAGACTGAATGGACACCTAGGTTCTAAAGTTTTACATTGTTTTGTTTCTGAGTGCAGTTATGCAACAACAAAAATCTACATTTGTAAGTTGCACTTTCATGATAAAGAGATTGCACTACAGTACTTGTATGTGGTGAACTGAAAAGTACTTTCTTTTGTTTATCATTTTTACAGTGCAAATGTTTATAATCAAAAATAATATACACTTTGATTTCAATTATAATACAGAATACAATATATATGAAAATGTAGAAAAACATCCAAAATATTTAATAAATTTCAATTGGTATTCTTTATTCTATTGTTTAACACTGTGATTAAAACGGCAATTAATCACGATTAATTTTTTTGAGTTAATCGCGTGAGTTAACTCCGATTAATTGGCAGCCCTACTAAAAGCACACTTGAAGGCATAGAGAGCATGTCTGTGTGTGTCTGACTGATGATTCACAGTGGCAAATTACAAGATAAGCTCACTGCCCGGACAGACAACAGATTAATAATAATACCTTGTACTTCTATGGTGGTATTTTCAGAGCCATTTAAGGGGTTTGGATGTCCAGTTCCTTTTAACTTTAACAAAAACTAGACATTGAACATAAAAACATAAGAACAGCCATACTGGGTCAGACCAAAGGTCCATCTAGTCCAATATCCTATCTTCTGACAGTGGCCAATACCAGGTGCTTCAGAGAGAATGAACAGAACAGGTAATCATCAAGTGATCCATCCCCTCTTGCCCATTCCCAGCTTCTGGCAAAGAGGCTAGATACACCATCCCTGCCCAATAGCTAATAGCCATTGATGGACCAATCCTCCATGAACTTCTCTAGTTCTTTTTTGAACTCTGTTATATTCTTGGCCTTCACAACATCCTCTGGCAAGGCAAGGTGTTCCATAGGTTTCCTGTGTGTTATGTGAAAAAATACTTCTTTTTGTTTGTTTTAAACCTGCTGCTTATTAATTTCATTTGGTGACCCCTAGTTCTTGTGTTATGAGAAGGAATAAATAACATTTTCTTATTTACTTTCTCCACATCAGTCATAATTTAATAGACCTCTATCATATCCCCCCTTAGTTGTCTCTTTTCCAAGCTGAAAAGTGCCAGTCTTATTAATCTCTCCTCAATCATTTTTGTTGCCCTTTTAGTCTTCTAGAGGGCTATGAAAATCTCATCCTTAATGCACCTTCCGTTCAAGCAATTCTTAGTTAATAGATTTAACTGAGGAATTGAAATCACTACATTACAAATTTGAATATCAAAGCAAATATGGACGAAAATCTTACATTTGTAAGGAAATATGTTTATAATGTACTACAGCAACAAATACCAAATTTGTGGCATGTTAAGAAGTAGCCACTGTCAGCAATGTGCAAGAAAAAAGCCTAGCCTACTGTGTTATTATAATATAAATAATGGACAAAACATAGTCTAAAAATACTGGCAATTTTTTATGTCAAAAAACATCAAATTCATCTAATTTTATGTCAATGGAGTTTGCCAGGGAGGGATTTGGCCTAGTATAGTCTCTGCTGTTTCAAGACTTCAGAAAGTCGTACAATTTAAGGCCAGAAGGGACCACCAGATCATCTACTCTGATCTCCTGTATACCACAGTCACCAACATCACCCAGCACCCGCACACTAAACCCAATCACTGAAATTAGACAAAGGTATTATACTCCTCAGGAGACTAAACTATTATCTGACAGGCAGAGACTAGTAGGAGCGAATGAGGTGCACCACTGCAGGAGGCTCCTGACATGGCAGGAAATTGATTAACTGAGATGTACCCAGATGAACCAAGTGACCCAGACCTCATGCTGCAGAGGAAGGAGAAACCCTCCCCGCCCAGGTCATTGCCAATGTGACCTGGGGGGAAATTCCTTCCTGACTCTACCTATGGCAATCAGTTCCACCCTGAGCATGTGAACAACACCAGACAACCAAGTACATGAAAGAGAGAATACTCTGTACCACCTCAGAGCCCTGGCCCACCTCCTTTGATCTGAATGAATGACCCATTCATTACCTTTGAAACACTGTCCTGAGTGAGTTCCACTTTAGGTTTCTTCTTTTTATTCCGACCACGAAATGTCACAACTTCCACCTCTGTTGTCTTTCCCTGTTGCGTAGATTCAGGTGACACAGCATTAGAAGCCCTGGTTTCTGGGGTGGCTCGTTTTGAATCAACAGAGTCATGATGCATCTCATTTTTCAGTTTTTCAAAGAAACTGGAAGCACTTTTCCTTTTGCCTGAGATTGCTGAATCAGGGCATGCATCTCTATCTTCCATTACTGTTCTGGACGGTTCTGACCCCATCTTGTTCTCCACATTTTTCTTTTGGATCTTTTTCTTTTCATTTTTAACTAACGGCTCTTCTCCTGTGCTTCAAAACAAACATTTCAGCTTTCTTTTCTCATGTACCCAATAATCAGACTTTAAGACATTTAGTGTTTGTTTTCCCCTCACAATGTTTCACTCTCTTTTGTATAGCCCAGTGGTTCGCAACCAGGGGTATACGTGCCCCTGGGGGTAGGCAGAGATCTTCCAGGGTTACATCAATTCATCTAGATATTTGCCTAGTTTTACAACAGGCTACATAAAAAGCAGTAGTGAAGTCAGTACAAACTAAAAATTGACTTGTTTATACTGAAATGTAAGTACAATATTTACATTCCAGTTGATTTACTTTATAATTATATGGTAAAAATGGGAAAATAAGCATTTTTTCAGTAATACTGTGCTGTGACCCTTTTGTATTTTATGTCTGATTTTGTAAGCAAGTAGTTTTTAAGTGAGGGGACACTTGGGGTACCCACTACAAATCAGATCCCCAAAAGGCATATACGGTAGTCTGGAAAGGTTGAGAGCCACTGGTATAGCCCCAATCAACAGGCAGGTTTACTTGCACAAGGGACCACAGGGTGTCTATGTGCCACAGTGATGATGGGCACATGATGGACACATAGTAAAGGACTGCTAGCCTAGTAAAGTCTAAATGCTAAGCAGAGATACCGGGCTGGGGAAGGAGGTAATACACCTATTTTGAGGAGCCTATGAAATTTACAGTCAAAGGAGAGACTGAGCTCCTGATCTGGGGAGGAATCGACTGCTACCTAAACACGGCTCGGGGGAAGACTACGGGTCTCTAGGGGAAGGGGATGAACGACTTACGGGCAAACTTTCTGGGGTCACTAGAACTGCAGGAGCTGCACTGCCCCCTCCCACAAGGGGCACAGGGTCTGCAATGGGCCCCCGGAGCGAGCAGCCCCGAGCCCTGCCTAGGGGATGGTAACGCCCGGCCCTACACACGCGGCTCCCCCTCTCACCCACCGAGATCATACAGGGAGCTGAGCACCGCGTCCAGCAGGCAGCAACGCGCAGCCGCCTCCGTCTCCGCCTCCGCCTCCTCCTGCTCGCACCCGCCCGGGCTCCGCTTCATCCCCGGGGCCACGTTCTCCCCCGACCCAGCAGCTGCACGAAAGAATGAACGAACGAACGCACGCACGGTTTTGGCCACATGCGGCCGCCGTCGTATCCAACATGGCGGCACCCACAGGTCGCTTCTCCCCTCCCCCGCTCGGAGCCGCCCGCTAGACAGAGCGAGGCAGGCAGGCAGGCAGGCGGGGGAATGGGCGCTCCAGGTGGAGGCGGAGGCCGATAAAGCGGGGCGGGCTCAGCCCGGCAGTAGCGCGGGCAGGATGGCGGCGGCGGGGCGCTCCCGGCTCTGGGCCCCCATGTACTCGGTAAGTGCCGGGGGCGCGGGCTGCCCGCCCCTTCCCCGCGCCTCTGGGGGAAGCCACCCGGCTCCGGGGCGCCGCCGACAGCCGCTTGGGAGGCGGGTATCAGGTCTCCTACCCCGGGGAACGGAAGGGGGCGCTGCGAGGCCGCCTGGCGCGGTGGGGCTGTGCTGGCCCGGTCCGGTTCGGTTCGCGGACTCTGGGGCGAGTTGAACTGCTCCGGAGACGCCGCGCAGAGCGCACGCGAGGGGGCTCTTTCGCCACCGTTCACTCTGAACCCTAACGATTCCGAGCCAAATGGCCGCGCTCCCCTTTGGCTCCTCAGCCGCGGTGCTGTGCCCGCTACCAGCCCGCAGTGCGCGGCCAGTTCCCCTCTGGTAGAGGGTGGTTGCACCCACCGTGGTCATGTTTGCCAGCCCTCGGGTGCAGCAGAGTGGGGAGCTGGAGCCGCTCTCTGTCCTGGAGCGGGCAGGATTTTGCTGTGTATTATAAACTCTTTCATCTGGTCCTCCCACTACGAAAGGTGGAGAGGGTTTTTTTTTGAGGCAGGAAATTAGTCGTCCTCTTCTCTTCCTACCCCTTCCCCCTCATCCCCCATCTTACTATTGAATGCAACCTCCTGCCTTCTGTTCTAATGGTTTTGCTTGTGTGTTTCAGTGAGACTTGCTTTCTCATTCTGGTTTGACATTCTCATTCAGGATTGTTTGAAATCTTTCCCCCTGTCCCTTTTAGTCACTATAGGTTTTTCTCTCTGCCTCAGCTTCCCAAACAGAATATAAATGTCTAGTACAACTAAAACCCATAAAATGTAACTATAGCATCTTACAATTAATAGCCTAGGGGGAAAATACTTTGGGATGAGGTAATAAATGCACCCTTATAAATGACAAGACATGGTACTGGTATGAAGATGGCTGTATGTTGTTATAGGCTAATCTGACCACCCACACACTAGAAAATAGGTCCAAACAAGAAAGAGATTTGGAAGTATGATTGCTGTTTACATTGACAATAATTAACACTAATTTACTATCATCTAAATGTTAATTAACATTCACTAAATTTGTGATTCTGCTGTATGGGTTCTGTCCAGAAACCATCAACTACATCCCTATAGGCTCCTAAATCTGAAGGTGGTTACTTATTTCAGTTCCATACCCTTTACAAGAGACTTATTTTCCATCAAAAAAAAATTCTTTTTTTAAGAAAAGTATTTGGAATGAAATTGTAATGACATTCTCTATCACCAACAAAAAGGTTTCTATTGCAGATATACAAACACCTCCTTTTTAAATGGAAGCCTGCAGTATTAGTGTTTGTTTAATCAATATTGTGATATGTACAAGATGTTATGATTGCAACTCTAGCTTTTGTAATGTCCTGACTTTTTGAGAAGTCAAACACTCAATCTAATATTACAGTAATGCTAGTCTTTGCACTTAATCTTGTCTGTTTGAAGGAGAATGGGGCGGGGGGGGGGAAATGGGACACCAAAACTACTTTAAAGATGTCTTTGTTGTCAAAGGATCTGATTCATGCCCACTGGAAGACTCTCATTGATTTTACTGGGCTTTGGATCAGGCCCAGAATGTATTAGGCCTGGTCTACACTACGACTTTAGGTCGACTTTAGCAGCACTAAATCGAATTAAGCCTGGACACGTGCACACGACGAAGCCCTTTCTTTCGACTTAAAGGGCCCTTTAAACCTGTTTCTTTACTCCACCTCCAACGAGGGGATTAGCGATAAAATCGGCCTTAGCGGGTCGGAATTGGGGTAGTGTGGACGGAATTCGACGTTATTGGTCTCCGGGAGCTATCCCACAGTGCTTCATTGTGACCGCTCTGGACACCACTCTCAACTCAGATGCACTGACCAGGTAGACAGGAAAAGCCCGCAAACGTTTGAATTTCATTTCCTGTTTGCTCAGCATGGAGAGCACAGGTGACCACGCAGAGCTCATCAGCACAGGTAACCGTGATGGAGTCCCAGGATCGCAAAAGAGCTCCAGCATGGACCGAACGGGAGGTACGGGATCTGCTCGCCATATGGGGAGATGAATCAATGCTAGCTGAACTCCGAAGCAGTAAACGAAATGGCAAAATATTAGAAAAGGTCTCCAAGACCATGAAGGACAGAGGCCATAACAGGGACGCACAGCAGTGCCGCGTGAAAATTAAGGAGCTACGGCAAGCCTACTACAAAGCCAGAGAAGCAAACGGAAGGTCCGGGGCAGAGCCGCAAACTTGCCGCTTCTACGCGGAGCTGCATGCCATTCTAGGGGGTGCAGCCACCACTACCCCAACCGTGTGCTATGCCTCCCTCACTGGAGAAACACACAGGAAAAAGGGTTTGGGATATGAGGAAGATGAGGATGGAGGTAATGTAGATTGCTTGCTTGCTGCTGTGAGCTGAGAAACCGGTTTCTCCAACAGCCAGGATATGTTTATCACCCTGGATCTGGAACCAGTAACCCCCGAACTCATCCAAGGCGTGCTCCCAGACCCTGAGGGGACACAGGGGACCTCTGGTGAGTGTACCTTTGTAAATATTACACATGGTTTAAAAGCAAGCGTGTTTAATGATTAATGATTAATTTGCCCTGGCAATCGCGGCCAGTACAGCTACTGGAAAAGTCTGTTAACATGTATGGGGATGGAGCGGAAATCCTCCAGGGACATCTCCAGAAAGCTCTCCTTCATGTACTCCCTAAGCCTTTGCAAAAGGTTTCTGGGGAGGGCTGCCTTATCCCGTCCGCCATGGTAGGACACTTTACCACGCCAGGCCAGTAGCACGTAGTCTGGAATCATTGCATAACAAAGCTTTGTAGCGTATGGTCCCGGTGTTTGCTGGCATGCAGACAACATCCATTCCTTATCGCTCTTTGTTATCCTCAGGAGAGTGATATCATTCACGGTCACCTGGTTGAAATGGGGCGATTTTATTAAGGGGACATTCAGAGGTGACCGTTCCTGCTCGGCTGAACAGAAATGTTCCCCGCTGTTAGCCATGTGGTGGGGGGAGGGGTGAAGAGATCCACACAGAGAATTGGGTGTGGTGGGGGAGAGGAATTAGTTGGGTTTGTGCTGCATGTTAACCCGGAAACCGCAGCCCCTCCTTTTCCTTTGCAAACCCATTTTAAATGGCCAACCCAATTCATGCTTGATATGGGAAATGAGGGCACTGCTGTTTGAAACCATTCCCACATGTTAAGAAGGTTAAAAAAGCCAAAAGACTGTGGCTTACCATGGCTGCCTGCAAGCCGAAATCTGTTGCCTGGCACTGCGTGAGTGATCGCTTACACGAAACCGGCAGGCCCTCACTATAAGAGGAAAAATGCGACCTTGTAACGAAAGCACATGTGCTGTGTAATGTGAACAGCAAAATTTAACGTGAAAAAGTGTACCCATTGTTCTCTAAAATGTCTTTTTTTTTTTTTTTAACCACCTCTCCCTTCTCCTCCACCAGCTGCAAATGTTTCTCCTTCACAGAGGCTAGTGAAGATTAGAAAGAGAAAACGGAGGACGCGGGACGATGTGTTCACGGAGCTCCAGATGTCCTCCCACACTGAAAGAGCACAGCAGAATGCGTGGAGGCAGTCAATGTCAGACTTCAGAAAAGCACAATATGAATGAGAGGAGAGGTGGCAGGCTGAATCGCGGGATGAACAGAGCAAGTTGCGGGCTGAAGATGATAGGTGGCGTCAGCTTGCAGACAGAAGGCAAGAGTCAATGCTCCGGCTGCTGGAGCATCAAACTGATATGCTCCAGCGAATGGTTGAGCTGCAGGAAAGGCAGCAGGAGCCGAGACCGCCGCTACAGCCCCTGTGTAACCAACAGTCCTCCCCAAGTTCCATAGCCTCCTCACCCAGATGCCCAAGAACACGGTGGGGGGGGCCTCCGGCCACCCAGTCACTCCACCCCAGATGATTGCCCGAGCATCAGAAGGCTGGCCTTCAATAAGAGTTAAAGTTTTAAACTGCAGTGTGTCCTTTTCCTTCCCTCCTCCCCCACCCATCCCGGGCTACCTTGGCAATTATCCCCCTAGTTGTGTGATAAATTAATAAAGAATGCCTGAATGTGAAGTAACAATGACTTTATTGCAAGGCGCAAATCGATTGTCTGCCGTTGCTCTGACGGAGGGGGAGGTGCCTGACGACATGTACCCAGAACCCCCCGCGACACTGTTTTGCATCATTCAGGCATTGGGATCTCAACCCAGAATTCCAATGGGCGGCGGAGACTGCGGGAACTGTGGGATAGCTACCCACAGTGCAACACTCCGGAAGTTGACGCTAGCCTCGGTACTGAGGACGAGGTCCGTCGACTTCATGCACTTAGAGCATTTTATGTGGGGACACACACAATCGGCTGTATACAACCGATTTCTATAAAACCGGCTTCTATAAATTCAACCCAATTTCGTAGTGTAGACATACCCTTAGACACCTTGTGCCTGTCTAGTGGGATAGCAGTACTAGGGTGATTCTAAGTGGATCAGTTAAGCAGTATTTCTTTTAACTGCGGAATCTGCCCTGCTTCTCCAGGGCAGTTACACATGTGTAAAATTCCCTGCTTTAGCATTTTTTATCGTAAAACTGTTTATTGTAAAACTTGCTTTTTGTTCCCCCTTTCCTAGTGAGGATTCTACAAAACAAGCAGAGTTTGACATTTCTAGCATCAGCCAATTTTTGAGGTACCTAAATTAATGCAATTTTTTATTATTTAGAACATATGGATAAACTGTTCTCCATTCAAATAACAGCAAAATTTGTTCAACATTTTAAAAATCTACTCCATCTCTTCTCTTCCTCCCAACACACAGAATCATGAACTTCAGACTAACAGGAATTTGTTTGAGAAATGTAGGAACAGCTGAAAGATGTGTGCATGTGTGGAATCTAGAAAGGAGATTGGAACTCAACCTCAAAGCAGAATGGCTTCTTGAATCTGTGATGACTAACTTGATCCGTGTATTCTTATGCCCATGTGTAGTCCCACTATCATCAGTAGGGCTCCACATTGGCACAGAGAGAGGCTCTCCCCTTTGTGCTGCAGTGATTTATCATTGCAATCCTCCACCCTCATCTTCAGTAACTTTAGTTTCCAAGTTGACATCCCTTCTGCCCCTTAGCCTCCTTCCTCTCCTCACTTTCTTGCTAGACTTTCAGGTCTGGATCTCCATTTTCCCAAACAGCCACTCGCTTGACTTCAGCTTCACCAAGGATTGCTCTGCCCATCCACTTCCTTTGCTCTGCACTGCCATCTGCTCCTGTTTCCCTTTCCTTTTTCAGCTCAGTTGTTGTTACCCTTCTTAGCAAATGCAGGGTCCCTCCTTCTTGCTTCTAATCCTTTGATGAGATTCTTCCCAGTCACCCTTTTGTCCAGTTTCTTGTCACTGAAATGGAGGTTTCTCATCTGCTTTCCCCTTACCTCGCAGGGACATTTCCTCAGTGGTATCTGAGGGACTGTAAGAAGTGCCCAGGTAATCTCCTTATAGCACCTTCCTCCTGATTAGGGGGATGGAACAGCTCCAGTACAGCGAGAGGCTAAAAAGACAGGGCCTGTTCAGCTTAGAAAAGAGATCACTAGGGGGAGGATCTGATACAGGTCTATAAAATCATGAATGGTGTGGAGAAAGTGAATAGGGTAGCATTAATTACCCCTTCACATAACACAAGAACTTGAGGTACCCGATGAAATTAATAGGCAGCAAACATAAGGAAGTACTTCTCCACACAATGCACAGTCAACCTGTGGAACTCATTGCCAGGGGATATTGTGAAGGCCAAAACTATAACTGGATTAAAAAAAGAATAAGTTCATGGAGGATAGGTCTATCAATGGCTGTTAGTCAAGATGGTCAGGGATGTAGCCTCATGCTCCAGGAATCCCTAAACCTCCAGCTATCAGAAGCTGGGACTGGATCAGGGATGGAGCATTCAAAATTGCCCTGTTCATTCCCTCTAAAGCTTGTGGGACTGGCCACTGTCAGAGACAGGATACTGGGCTATGTGGACCAGTATCGCCATTCTTCTGTTCTCCTATTGCAGTATTTCCAAACCCAGGTGTTCAAATTTCATGAGTCAAATGTCCAAAAATCACGAGTGGCTTAAAAATCATGAGCCCAAAAGTGAAACCATTTGGATTCTTTTCATTTATCTTCTGCTTTTGGAGCCTTTAGCATTGACATTTTCAAGGTCTTTCTCTGTCAACATTAGTGCTAGAAACTAACGTTTTAAAAAATGAAAGCTGAGCTTCTGACATAACCACATGAATCCAGAAGCTGTGGCTTTGAGAGACACCGAATAGTGTTACTTGTGATAAACTCAGAAGAGTTACTAATACTGCAGTTGCCCCTACTTAATTGTGGCCTCCTCACTGCTCCTAATTTCTGAAAAAAAACAAGGAATGTGTACACACACACACACACACACTCCTTAACATGAAGTTGAGCTTGTAGGCGCTCAGCACTTGCCTTTTGTTCCTCATGCCCTGACAGAGTGTAAGAGTTCCCAAAACTCAGACATTAGAAAACCAGGAAGTGCACACCCCAACAGCACAACCCTAACTTGGCCCTTATGGACACAGCAGTAGGAACTAAGAATATAACAGTACCATAGCCCTCAATATACAAACCTACCACTTACACTGTGCCCACCACAACTCCAAATCAGCAATCTTAGTCATACAGTTCCATGGACTATCACCATGCTGTGTGCAGACTATTGGTCTGGGATGTATTGCTGCTGGTTGGTAGATGCTGAGGGAGGTAAGGTACTGAGTTTGCCCTGATGAGCTCCTTAAGGAAGGGATCAAAGAAGTTGGAGCCAAGACTGGGTGGCTGTGTATAGGAGGAGCACAGGACAGTACTAAAGGCCTAAGACCTTAAATCCCTGTTAGTGAAGTTTTTTGTGTGTGAATTACAGAAGTAGGTGTGGACCTGAAGCTCGCAGCTGGTGAGGACTATGCTGTAGTGCTGTGAATGAGCATGAAGCACCATCTGGACTAAAACAAATGCAGTCAGGGAAAGGAGAGAAAGTGAGCTCCTCATCTCTTCTAGTCCCGAAGAAGAGTAAAGGGGAACCTCCCCAGCCTCCCATTGCTTCTCACTTGACTCCCACTGTAATCAATCCTCAGCCATCTAGGCCTGTGGCAGGATTCAGAGAATCTTCTGCACCTGTTTGGCTCCTGCAGCTGCTTCTCACCTCCCAGGCTATTGGGAGGGAGACCCTCACAGGCACTCAGCAGCTGCTCTCTGGCTTTATGGAAAAGATGGGAGTTTTCTCCTGGCCCCAAGGATGGTCCCTCCGAGTGCAGATTTCTCTGTATCATCTGTGCCTAGCACTCCCTGGTACCATCAGAGTTTGGCATGTGAAGTGAAGACTGCCCTTCCCCACTCCCAGGAAAAGTCCCCATGCAAGCATCCTGGGAATTGAAGATTGGCCCCTTCTCTCCCATCTCCTGGCCATCTATAACAGCAACAAAAGCCCTTTCACTGCTCTTTGTGCTCATGGAGACTCCCTCTTCCGATATGCCCGAGCACCTGCTGTTGCTTCCTGGCTCTGAGTTCAAGAACAAGTGAAGATTTTCTCACCCCTGTGGTTCCCCTCTTGGCCAGGCCACTCCACAGCACTGTGGAGAGTTTCTGAGTGTTGCTGCCACACTTCACTTTAACTTATATTTATGTACCAATATATTTTGTCATTTTACATATATTTAATATATGAACTAGCACTATGCTATGCCCTATCCTCTCCCCTCCTCACCCCCTGCTGTTCTCATTTTAGGTCTTGGAGCCCCTTTTATAGATTCTTCTTTTCCTGCTTTATTTTTGAGCAGGAGGATTGATGTAGAGAGATCAGTGGCAACAGCTGACACACTACACACGCTAATACCAGTCATAGCACATATGTTCTTAGGGCTGGTCTACACTGGGGGGGAGGAAGAGGGAGTGATCGATCCAAGATATGCAACTTCGGCTACGCGAATAGTGCAGCTGAAGTCGAAGTATCTTGGATTGAATTACCTGGGGTCCAGACGGCGCGGGATCGATGTGTGCGGCTCCCCCATCAACTGCGCTACTGCCGCTCACTCTGGTGGAGTCCTGGAGTCAACGGTGAGCGCGTTCGGGGATCAATCGATTGCAACCCGCCGATACGGCGGGTAGTGAAGATGCGTTCTTTTCGTGTTTGGTCTTTACACAAATACGAGTTGCTTTGGATAGATTGCGTAAACTCTGTTGCTTTTTTTTAAAAAAACACTGCTCTACAGCCAAAATGGTTCTGAAATAAATGTAGTCAAACTTTACTAATTCTGGGTCACTGAGAACGAAAATGATGCTTAAAATTGTTGATTGGCTCTAGTTTTCAAGATATGCTATTGGATCAGTATATGCGACCCTTGACTTGGGAATGGCGGAGGATAAGTAAGTTATAAAGGGAAGGGATCTCAATTTAAACCAGAAATGACTAAAATACATCTTTGACTGGATCTATGAATAAATCTATGACTGGGTTTGGACAGTACTTGCTTTTTAGGCAAAACAATGACTGATGCAATCTGAAGCTGGTATTGCGTCATACATGATATGAATTGCATCATGTTATTCCTAGAAGTCATGGATGATGCAATCATAACGAAGCTTACATCACTCTGCTGAACAAATTGCCCTATATCAGCTCTAGAAATCATACAGAGTCGTGCTCTCATATTTGTCAGTGTTTGATATTGCAAAAGGACACATTTCTGTTTAGCCAAAGTGAGCAGAGATGCCTCGTACTCGTGTGAACAATGCAGATAACTTCTGCTATGTTTGTGGTGAAGTGACTTTTGCATCACAAAAGCGCAGTATAACCACTATGGTTAAGAAAGCCTATCACCTTTATTTTGGCTGCAAAATTGGAGATCAGGACAAGAGGTGGGCCCCACGCATATGCTGCAACACTTGTGCAACAAATCTTTGCCAGTGGTTGAACAGGAAAAGGAAATCTATGCCTTTTGCAGTGCCAATGATTTAGAGAGAGCCAACAGATCATACCAGCAATTGTTACTTCTGCATGGTGCCTCCAGTTGGGAAAGGTGTGTCAAAGAAGAAAAAGTGGATTGTGCATTATCCAAACATTCCATCAGCTATACGCCCAGTACCCCACGGAGAAGGACTGCCAGTTCCTGATGCACTAGAATCATTCTCACTTGAGTCAGACGAGGAAGAGGATGAAACTTCTGGTCCTGAACCATCAATGTCACAGGACCCACATTTTCTCCCATCCTCCTCCTCTGAACCACACCTCACAACACAAGGTGAACTGAATGACCTTGTCAGGAATTTGGAACTACCCAAGAGTAAGGTAGAGCTGTTGGGCTCCAGACTACAGCAGTGGAATCTCTTGGCAGGTGATGTTAGGGTTTCCATGTTCCGTGACCGTCAAAAGGATCTTGTCCCATTCTTCTTCATGGAAGGTGATCATGTAGCCTGCAACAACATCAATGGTGTGATGGCAGCCCTCAACATCGTTCACGATCCAGATGAGTGGAGATTGTTCATTGATTCATCGAAGACGAGTCTTAAAGCTGTTTTACTGCATAATGGCAATGTTTTGCCATCAATTCCAGTTGGTCATGCAGTCCATATGAAGGAAACCTATGACAACATGAAACAACTTTTGAGGTGCATAAACTATGACCAACATCAGTGGCAGCTTTGTGGCAATTTGAAGGTTTTTGCTCTCTTGCTTGGTCTGCAGACTGGGTACACAACGTACTGCTGTTTTCTCTGCGAATGGGATAGTTGTGCAAGAGATTCCCACTACATCAAGAAAGATTGGCCACTCCGACAGTCATTGGAGCCTGGGAGGAAAAGTGTTCAGCATCCACCACTTGTTGAATCAAGGAAGATTTTGTTACCACCCTTACACATCAAGCTGGGTCTGATGAAGAACTTTGTCAAGGCCATTGACAAAACACAAGTAGCTTTCAAGTACCTCCGTGGAAAATTTCCAAGGTTAAGTGAAGCTAAGATAAAGGAAGGTGTCTTTGTTGGTCCTCAGATTCGTGAACTTCTTCAAGATGATGCATTTGACCGTGCACTGCGTGGCAAGGAAAAGACGGCATGGAAAGCCTTCCAGTTAGTGGCAATAAATTTTCTCGGAAACAACAAGGCAGACAACTACAGGTTGTTGGTGGAAAACCTCCTCAAGGCATACAAAAGCCTTGGTTGCAACATGTCACTGAAGATACATTTTTTGCACTCTCATCTAGATTTTTTTCCACTGAACTGCGGAGCAGTGAGCGACGAACACGGCGAGCGATTTCACCGGGACATTGCAACAATGGAGAAACGCTGTCAGGGCAAATGGAGCCCATCAATGCTTGCAGACTGTTGCTGGACAGTTGCAAGAGATGCTCCATTTAATGAATACAAGAGACAAGCCAAGAAGCGCCGAGTAAACACGGAATAGGATGTACATAATAGTTTTTTGCCTTTTGTTTCATAATAAATTTTATTTATATAACCCTTTTGCTGATTTTTAAAGTGTTACATAAACAGGACAGGTGAAATATTATCATGTAAAGCAACCATAAACGCATGAAAAGACCTAGGTTTACAATTTATGATTAAAACTCTATCTACACAATATACATAGACATAAAATGTAAAAACTTAAATATCTTAGAAACAGTAGCCAATCAGTTGTTTTAATTGTCATATTTGAATTCAGCACATCAAAATACATAATAAATAGCACATTTTATCTCTGAAGCAGACGACTTCTCAAAAATTGTAGACCAGTGAAATTAGATAAGCAGGTGAAAAAAAAATTATACTTCTGTTTCATTTAAGTAAAAAATCAAGCTTTTGTTTTGTGTACAAGTAGCTTGAATGGCTGAACTTTAAAATCTCCCAGAACTTCACCTTTATTGCAAGAGTGGTTTGGTAAGCATGATCAAATGGATTTTGAAATAACATAGTAGTAAACAACTGTAAACTTGCTTTCATTGTAAACACAGTAAAACAATTTTCTTAGGCTTTAGTTTCATAATATCTGCAACACTTTAATGTTGCACAGATCTGAGTTATGTAATAGCTGTATAATGCTGCTGCTTCAGATTTTTGTGTAACTATCATTTGGTGCAGTTTAAGACTTGTGGAGTTGTGCCAACACAGTTGTGCATCTCTATAGTGCCATAGCCTAAGGCACTTTGCTTTATTTTTATTTTATGTTAAAAAAGAGAAACAAAATGCAAAAAACTACAGTAGTAGTTACATTAGTTACATTTTCCTTATTTGCATTCAAAGTTGCAAGAGTAAAGGTTCTAATAGCAAGGTTAATTTAGCCACATCTCACACAGTATTTTTTTATTACTTTTTAGATAGTAGCTGCCAGCAATCTCAATATAGTTGGGACTTCTACGATTTGCACACCCCTGACACATGGTTTCAATTCTGAACAAAGTCCTGGGGACTATGCCACGTCCATGGCCACTGAAGTCTTGGAAAGATTCCCATTGATTTCAGAGGACTTGAATCAAGTCCTATTTCAGGAGCAGCTGGGGGTTTTACTGCAGTACTGAGATAGCTGCGAGTTTGGGATGCATGCAGGAGGCTACTGTGCCCTTTGGTATATCATGTGCCTAGTGGTGTTGGTAGAAAATATAGCTTCCCCCCTCCCCCCCCCCACCCCGAACAAAGAGTTGACAGTATACACACCTCTGTCAGGTGAGTTTGAAGTTTCCATATACCTGATACAGGCAGAAAAGTTGGATGCAGGCTATATGGTGAGTTTTGTCGTATGAATAGATATACTATTTTAGTTCCTAAATACAACATGGGAACATTTATATCTCTCTTCTTCAGGCCACCACTGTAAGTTGGACCCATGCCTTTCTAGGTCTGTGAGCTACCTTTGATTGTGTTGACCACAAGGTGTTGCTGTGGTCACTGGCAGGGATGAGTGACTTCTTTTCTGGCCAAGAGAGCACAGAAAGTGGTGCCTGTCTGCCTCAAGGGTCCTCTTGTGTTGGTTGCTGCAGACTTCTATCTCATGATGCTTCTTGCTCAGCATATTTGTGAGGCCTCTGTGGGATACATTGAGGCAACATGAAGTCTTATATCTCCAATGTGCAGATGACTGTCAGTTTTATGTTTCCATTTCATTTGAGTCCAGCTGATGCAGTTAATTTATTTTCTTAGTGTTTTGCTGCTGCTGCTGCTTGAGTTTGGATGGGTTCAAGATGGTTGAAACACAGCCCCAGTAAGACTAAGGGGACTAGCCAGAGCTATTGGTATAGAAAATAGCCGTCTCAAATGGAAGACAAATGCCTTTTGTCATTCAGGTTTTCTCCCTGAGGTCTTGTTGGATCCACCGCTGCTTCAGGATACTGAGTTAATATCAGCGGCCGAAAAACCTATTTATTATTTGTGTTTGGCCAGAGGGAGGTCAGGTCCTTTTCTTTTATATGTAGAGCTTACCATGGTGATCCATGCCTTTCTCACCTCCAGATGGATAAATGTAACATATATTGCATGAGCCTACGCTTTAAGTGCCCCAGAAACTTTAACAAACTGGCCATCGCATTTTGCACCAGGTAAAGGGTGTTTCCTTCAAGGACTCCTTTTACACCTATGTTCCCTGATTTGCATTGTCTTCCAGTTTGATTTGGGATATAATTTCAGGTGTTAATTTTTATCCTTAGCCTTAGATGGGTTGCATCTTGGATATCACAGAGATCACTTCATTCCTTGCATGTAATTGTAACAGTTGAAATCAGAAGTGCTTAAGTCACAACCCATTAGCTTAATTAAGAAGATGCTGGAGGCAAGGCGCTTTTGCTGTGGTCCCTGTCGACTTTCAAAGCCCATTTGTTCTGCCAAGCTCTTTTTGGTGGGGAAGGTTAAATCTATGTAATATTTGTATATGCACTCAAAGCATGGGAATTTGTTCAAGAATTCAAATAAACATTGCAAAAATATTACATGACAGCTGAATAAAGCTTACCTGATATATCTAAGAATACCATTGGCTGGTTTAAGATATGGTCTCATTCTGTCTTTGCATATTCCCAGCAGAAAGAACTCACATCAAAGAAAAGGGATGAGTTTGAAGATATCTTGGAGGAGAGACGGCAGTCCAGTGACCTGCGATATGCAATGAAATGTTACACTCCTGTCATTTACAAAGGACTTTCAGCTTGCAAGCCAAGTGCCATTAAAGATAGTGTTCTGCAGTCTGAGCAACTTCAGTATGTTATCAAACAGGTGAGACCGAACACGGAGTCTCTAATTCATAGTAGGTGAAATCCAGATAGACATTGTGTGGGAGGGGAGAATCCGTTTTCTGATCTCTGTCAAACAGGTTATTTGTTGTTGGAAAGACCAGTAAATCAAGAACTTGAACACTACACTTTGCTAGCAGGCAAAATAAATACATTGATTTACCCGCAGGGGTATGGTAGATGATCTCCAAGCAGTGTTTTGATTTTGCAGGCATGCCAGTATGTTGCACTGTTTATCCACTCTGCTTGACTCTTTTTATGGGTCTTGGGGGGAAAAAAAGCAACATTATGAAATGCATAAGCATAGATTTTAATGTAATTTCCTAGCTTTCTTTAAAGGAGAATGGTAAAAACAAATTGGAATTTTTTTTAAAAAACAACTGTAACAACTCCTTCCCATCATGCATCATCGTCGTCATCAGGTTTTGAAGCCTGAACGTTCAGCGTTTCAGCACAGCCTGCTACTGCTTGAGCTACATTAGCTCACTGCATTAGCTGGCAGCAAGAGAAGGCAGTTATCCCAGACTGGGGTGGGCTGCTGGATCCAGGAGGCTGTCAGTGGGAACCTTGCTTGGCTGCCTCCCTCCCACCCCTCCTGAGAAGTGAAAGGAATTCCTGCCCTGTCTGGTGCTCCCAGGTGGGGTAGAACACTTGGATAATGTATTAGTTCCACAGAGGGGATGGTAATAAGAACAAATGGCAATGTAGGGGAAATGGCAGTTTTTAACACTTTATAACTGCTAACCAAACAAAGGGTAGGAATAAATGGTCAATTTTCACAATGGAGAGAGATAAATAGTAGGGTCTCCCAAGGATCTGTATTGGGATCTGTGCTGTTTAACATCTTCATAAAATAATACGTAAAAGGGGGTGAACAGTGAGATAGCAAAATTTGTAGATGATACAAAATTACACCAGGTAAATAAGTTCAAAGTTGATTGTGAAGAGTTATAAAGAGATCTCACTAAACTGGGCAAAAAAAATGGCAGATGAAATTCAGTGCTGCTAAGTGCAAAGTAATGTACATTGGAAAAATAATCCCAACTAGATGTACAAAATGATGGAGTATAAATTAGCTGTTATCACGCAAGAAAGAGATTCTTGGCGTCATCTCGGCTGGTTCCCTGAAAACATCCGCTCAGTGAGCAGCAGCAGTCAAAAAAGCTAATTGAATGTTAGGAATCATTAGTAAAGGGATGGGTAATAAAACAGGAAAGTATCTAATGCCACTCTATAAATCCATGATATGCCCACACCTTGAATACTACATGCAGTTCTGGTTACCTCATCTCTGTACTTTTTCCATTTCTAATATATTATTTTCTGAGAAGGGCAACAAAAATGGTTAGAGGTATATGGAATAGCTTCCATATGAAGAAAGATTAAAAAGACTGGGATTGATCAGTTTAGAGAAGAGATGATTAAAGTGGGTTATGAAATAGGTCTATAAAATCATGAATGGCATGGAGAAAGTTAATAGGGTAGTGTTATTTACCCCTTAATGTAACACAAGAACTAGTGGTCACCTGATGAAATTAATAGGCAGCAGGTTTAAAACAAACAAAAAGAAGTACTTCTTCACACAACTTATGGAACTTGTGCCAGGAGATGTTGTGAAGGCCAAAAGTATAACTGGGTTCAAAAGATAATTAGATAAATTCATGGAGGATAGGTTCATCAATGGCTATTAGCCAAGATGGTCAGTGACACAACCTCTTGCGCCACGTGTCTGTAAACCTCCAACTGCCAGAAGCTGGGTTTGGTTGACGGAGGGATCACTCAGAATTGCCCTGTTTGGTTCATTCACTTTGAAGCATCTGGCACTGACCACTATTAGAGACAGGATACTGAGCTAGCTGGACCACTGGTCTGGCCCAATATGGTTGTTCTTATATTAACCCTGCATGGAATTTCATGAGACAAAGAAAATGACCACCTCTAGCTCAACGGCTTTTCCCAGATGCATTTTAAAGGCCTGCTGCAAACCATGGATCTGTTAGTTTCTTTCTAAAAGATTCTTGTGACTATTTTTATAGTGGAAAGTGTTAAGCAGCTGAAACATAAGGGTTACTTACCAGCTCCTCCTCTAATTTCAATACCATCCCTTCAGGAGGGCAAGCTGCCAGCAATGCTGAAACAAGTGGTGGTGAAGTCCTTGCTCAGAACCCCCAACCCCCTCAAAGCACTTGGTATGTCTCCACTGCAGCTGAGAGCAATCTTCCCAGCCCAGGGAGACAGACTCACACTAGTTCTGCTTGAATTAGTGAACGAAAAATAGTAATATGGAGGTGGTGGCTTGGGCTAGCCACCCAAACTCAGACCCAGGGATCGGTGAGCTTGGACTTGGGCGGCTACCCCGCGCTGCTATCCCTGCTGCAACATCCAGGTTGCTACTTTAGCATGCTAGCTTGAGCAGAGCTGGCATGAGTCTGTCTACCTGGTCTAGGAGGCATCCTCCCAGCTGCAATGTAGACTTATCCTTGGAGGTTAATGATCTTGCCAGTTACAGTCCAGTCTCAAACATTTCTTCTTCAGACTATTGCAAGACGCTCTACTTGGGGCTGTTTTGGGAATATACCTACCAGCTACAGCTGGTATAGAATACAACAGTCTCCTGTTTGAGTGGAGAAAACTTACTCACTTGAATGAGCCACCCCACATCTTTGGAATTTTCTCCCCTGGCAATTTGCTGGAGCTGGTCTAGCAAGTTTCAGGGTATGAGCTGAGTTGCATTTGTTTGATTTAGTTTTTGTATTATTTTTGTGGTTTATAGGGTTTCTTGTTTTCTAATTTTATGGAATAAGTAACTAGCTGCTGTAGGAGATATGCGCTCTATACCTTAATAATTATTTATTCATGAAGGATAAGAAGTGTGCTGGTAAGCATTTTACGAATGAATGAGAGGAAAGTGCCTGCCCTGAATAAATAATAAAAATATATTTCCTGTTAAATATTGATTTTTGTTTGGTGGGGTTAGAGAAGGCAGTAACTGGTTTCTTCTGTGTTGCTAAAATAATCAGACTTGCTAGACTTGAAACTATTCAGGATGAAATAAATTATGTAGAGAAGGAAGTTTGAATGCATCAATTTGACAGTGAAATGGCCACTTGATTGGGATGGAGGATGGTGGGAGAAGAGAAATTTCTTGACTGTTATAGAAGTGAAAACATAACTAATAAGGTGTACACCTCTCTAAGCTGAGACATGGTTTATTCACTGATGTTCACTGCATCCTCCATGCTTTTATAACATGCATGTTCCTTATTTAGTTGTTCTTTACTCATAAAGAGTATCTTTTAGGTTAAATGTTTTTTGAGTCAATATATTGAATAAGGAGATTTCCACTCTCTAATTCCTTAGTAACAATCTCCCAAATGAAAGATTTGCAACAATTAAAACTGAACATCAATGTGCAACATTTGTAGTGATGGTACTTTGTATGCATTTCAGCCAGCCATTGCCAAAAGGATACATTACAAAGAGGTGCATGAGTAATGGAGTTGATATCCCTCCAGTAACTCTAAAAACTTACTCCAAAAGCATTTTAAAACTTTTCTACAAATGTATCTAATAAGAATACTGGCTTTTTAAAATTAACTTTATTAATCAGTGAAAGAAGACCAAAGCATGCATTTGTCAGAAAGGCAATTTAATAAATCCTCTTCTAAAATGTAAGCTTCCTAAAAAAGATACAAATCTAGTACAACGTATATATGCCAATGCATCCTAATGGCTTATTATAAATATCAATACAGCCTTTGTATGAAACTTATGTTTCAGAAGATGATCACTTAAATTACTGTGTTTCAGAGGAGTTCAGGCTTTACTTTTTTTGTTGTTGAAATAAAACAGAACCAGTAACATTAGGTTTATGCCTGTCATATAAAGCAGAACCCACATTTCCCTAAAATAATGTTTGAGACATTTAGAATGTATTGCATTGCATTGACTTTAATACCTTTCTCTTAGTTTGACAGAATAATAGGTATAGTTTGTGGAACAGTTTTTCTAAAAAAAAAATTATGGGAAATGACTTTTGATCTTATTGTTGCTTTTTATTTAGCTATCAAAAGAGATGGGTGAGTCCACTGATATTATACAAGAAGAAGCCATTGAAATCCTGGATGAGATGGGTCACAATTTACACATAGGAGCTATTCGATTTTTTGCTTTTAGTTTGAGCAAAATATTTAAACGCCTTTTCCAGAAGGTTTGTGTGAATGAAGAAGGAATTCAGAAAGTAAGTATTGGTATAAAGGCCGACATAACTGGTGGTTATACTACTCACTCAGGCATAGACTCCAAAAGATGTAAAGAATAAAAGTGGCAAGGCCTGTGTTAACTAGGATTATCCTTTTCAACAATTAAAAAGGGAGAAACCTAGATGTGAATGAAGAATTCAAAGGAGACTCTAAACTAGTAATTTCAGTACACAAGTATCACAGATTTAAATAATTAATGCATTTTATCCCATTATGCAGAGCAACTAGATAGGCTTGTGACTGGAATAAATTTTGAAACAGAGAAAACAATAACTCCTAAAGATGACCTACAAAGATTTTTTTTTTTTTTTTTTTTTAAATTGTGCTTGTACTCTTGATTGTGTATAAAGAAAGGCCTAACAGGGTTTTTTCTTGTTGTTTCTCTGGGAAATATCAAGAATGTCAAGTCTGATCTTTCCTTACCCTCCCCCATGCCCTCCACCAAGGACTTGTTGGCAGGCTCAGAAGCTGTGTTTGAGCTTTTGCATTTATTGAAATGGTTGGAGTAATCTTTATTGAAGATTTCCTTTCTCCAGAATATTAATTAGTCTTTGACGTTAAATAGTTAACAAAACAAAGACACCGTCTGTCTAAATATTTTCCTGCTCTCAGTTGTTCAGTTTTCACTCTTGTGATGTTACCATTTTATTAGTTCTCGGGTCAGTATAGAGTCTTACTGAACAGGGCCTGAATTCCTAATTAAATTAAATTAAAATAAAATAGCATAAGAGTAACTTCTCTAGGGTGTTTGGGGGATGGGGAAACTTTATGAAAGAAGTTTTGTTTTTAAAAGGCATAAGCCCATTTTTTGTTTAATTTACTTTTAGTAGTAGGCACTAATAAAGACAGGTTCTAGAAGTAAAGTTTGGACCCATGATAAAGTGGGATATGGTCATAAGCACTGAAGAATGGGATTTGTGAATAATAGAAACATGGGAACCTGGTTGGAGTTACACCATGCTGATGGGTATATGGTATGCCTGAGAGAATAAGAAGCTAGCTCATCAATATGTATTTCAAATAATTTCACTATAATCGATATCAATTATATCTAACCAGTAAATATCCAAAATATATTAAAGCACTTCAGAGAGGTGTTGGAAGGAATAGAAAGTAAAGGTCATGTTTCTCCATATGTTGTAAGAATGCCCCAAAAATAAAATACTGAAATGTAGTGACTCATTAAGGCAATCAGAACACATGTGAAATGTCAGCAGTCCTCCATGACTCATCTCCCACTATCCAGGGATCCTACTAGATTTATGATTAAAGGGGAGTTTTCAGAAACTCTACATTGATATGGGGTCCAGTGCTAGTGTTACTGTAGCTCCAAGTTGTCTGTCAGCAAAAACTGAAAGAATTAGACTACTGAGAAACACCAGGGCCACCCTCTAATGAAATTCACTATAATGTAAACTTAAAAACAAAAACCATTCTAGTCTGAGATCTTGTTGGTATTTGCCGTGATGGCTTCCATGAAAGGGGTTCCCATAAATATTGTTTGTGTTTGTTCTTAGTTACAACAGGCCATTCAGGAGCATCCAGTTGTCCTGCTGCCCAGTCACCGAAGCTATATAGATTTTCTGATGCTATCTTATTTGTTTTACACATATGACTTGGCTCTGCCTGTCATTGCTGCAGGAATGGGCAAGTATTTCTTTTAACAATCCATTTTCAAGATGCAGAGATATTATTATAGCAGGTGCCTGGTACTAGCTACCACCATTAAGGTTGAAACACTTTCTGTAATAACCCCCCATTTTCATATGGTTAACACATCTGTCCAAATGAAGCTTTTCAGAATGTATCTGCCCAAATGGTGATTTTTTTTTTTATAGCACGTTTGAGCAAAACCCCACTAACTTCTCAGTAATAGTGGGGGGAAATATTTGTCACTTTAAAAAGTTGCCATGTTTTTTCCCCATACATGCAGATAATTGAATGGCTGGATTTTAAAACTTGGTATGTGAATATTACTTACTGAAGAGTACCTACTTGACCAACTTGGGGGGAAAATTGGTTTGGAGGAGGATGATTAGGCATGATTGAATACTGGCAGCTGCATATGTGCAGTAGAACATTTTCATATATTTATTTGCAGTTAGATGTGCTGTGTGCGGCTTTTTTTTTTTAAGTGCCCCTGTAAGCATCTCATCTTGTAAAGTGCCTTGCACCTGGTGCAAGGTGCTGACTGCTCCTGAGAAAAGTGAGGTTTTGGAAAAAATTTAATCTCTAATTGTGATGAAAATCCAAAATCTTGAAAATTTTTGTACAAATGAAATGCCAAGCTGCCCGCCAGGCAAGCTGCAGGGGAGCCAAGGAGCTTAGGCCATGAGAGGCCCGAGTAGCTCTCTAGGTGGGTTGCTGGGAGTCTGGGAAGCCCTGAGAGCAGGCAAGCTGTGGAGGAGGAGGCGGGAGCCTGGAAGTCCTGGAAGCCATGGCTCTGCAACAAGCAAACTGTGGAGAACTGGAAGGTTGGGCTCCCTGTAGCCCACCAGGCAGGCTGCTTGGGAGTTGAAGGTGGGGGGGGGACAGGCGAGCTGGCAGGGAACCACGTAAGGTTTAATTGGAAACCTGTTCTGATTTCTGTTAAGACTTGTCAAAATCAACACATTCTCACAGAACGTTTTGCTTTTGACGAATTAGCATTTTCCAGCAGAAAAATATTCCACGAGAGAACTTTGAACAAGCTTTAGCTGAGACCTTATTATGTACTTTTCAGTATGTCAGTAGGTACCAATCAGTCTTAGGGACTTAACTTTGTGCTCTTCACATGCAAGGTGCTGTAGATGTGGCAATTACTTTATATATTAGGTATACACCTATCATTGTATAATAGGTGTGGTACTGTCTTACAAAGTTTTCAAAATTCTGTATTAGCTTAACTTTCCTCCCATTGAAGTTAATGGGAGCAGAGTTAGACCAAAATGAATGCACCCTAAATCACTTATGGCACTGCAATATACGCTAGATCCTCAGCTGTTTTAAGAACTTACTGTGCCTTACAACACACTAAAGTTTTAAGGTGTGTTAAGCACTAATGGTGATTACAGATTTTGTTCTTTATTAAACCTAAGACATTAAATCCCAAATGTATTTTTAATATGTTAAGATTAGTCACCAGAAATTAAGGTTGAAATTTTGAGCTGACTGTATTGCACGTGTATATGTTCTATTCCTCTCTTTCTAGTGAGATGTGTAGCTTAATATGTGTTTTCTCATAGTTTACTCTGTACTGTACTATAAAGTTATACAAGATATTCACGGCAACCAAGTTCATGTTGCTGTTGGAACTGTAGCTTTTGTATTTACTGACTTTGACATTCACTGTGCAACCTTAAAAGGTTCCCAAATATAGTGCGTCAGAGGAAGATCCTAGAATCTAACAGGTTAAACTTTTTTTTCAAACTGCATTATGTGGCTCCCCAAACAATTCATTGTTATTTTGCAAGTGTTCTAACTAACTTGCCAAAACCCAGAAAGGGGCAATCCTGATTCCTCAAGACTAGGAAACACATAACAGCTGTATTTTTGAGTTCCTATTTTCCCTTACTCATAAAGTTGATGAGCCAGCAACTATTGTAAATGGGCCTGGTTTCATTGACTTGAATAGAGCTAGGCCAACTGACATCAGCTATGGATCTATTAGAATATATTTAAATGGACGTGTTGCGCTCTCTCAGGATTACTGAGGGTTTGTCTGCATTTACAGCACTGCAGTGCTTAATGAAGACACTACCTACACCGAAAGGAGAAGCTCTTCCTATCAGCATAAGTACGCCACCTCCGCAAAGGCAGTAGCTATGTCAACAGCAGGAGCCTTCCTGTCAACATAGTGCTGTGTGGGAGTTCAGTCAGTATAACTGTGTTGCTCAGGAGTGTGGAAAATCCACACCCCTGAGCGATGTAGTTACACCGAGATAAATTGGTAGCATAGACCAAGCCTGAAACTACTATGGACTTTGAGTCAGTATAACAATGACCAGATTTTCAAGTCTGATCATCTAAATGTCAGAAGAGATCATTGAGACTGTAAGTGCCCCTTTGCACATACAAATGCAGAATTCAAAAACTTGACCCACTGTTTGTAGATTTGTGTGTGTGTGTGTGTGTGTGTGTGGTGCTCGAAAGCTAATAGACGATATTTTCAATAAATCCCCAAAGGATTAGTCCTTTATGGCAATAGCGGAGGTCAGAGCTTTAGGGAAACAGATTAATATTAGGTGGCACAGTCAATCAATGAGTTTTGTGTTTGTTTTTTTCCCCACAGATTTCCTAGGAATGAAAATAGTTGGTGAACTGCTACGAAGGTCAGGTGCCTTTTTTATACGACGTACGTTCGGTGGGAACAGACTCTATTGGGCAGTTTTTGCTGAATATGTAAAAACAATGTTACGGGTAAATAAATTACTGAACAATTTTTTAAAAAGTACATTTTAAAGCATTAGTTGACCTTACTGGCACATGCGTTCTATGAAAGATACATTAAAGCGAAAAACTTTATTTGGTTAATTTAACTATATGCTATATTGGAGGTGATGGATGAATGTAGGTTTAGTGATGCTTGATATTAGACTTGCGTGGCTCCCAGCTTAAAATAAGCCTTTTTACTATGTGGAGAGAGAAGATGAAACATTATCATATTGATTCTCTCACTCCCCCCCCCCCCCCATCAACTTATTTTTTTGTTTTGTTTTGAAGAATGGCTATGCCCCAATTGAATTTTTTCTCGAGGGGACCAGAAGCCGCACCGCGAAGACTTTGACTCCAAAGTTTGGTATGTTGGTTGAAAAAGTTAAAATCTTTATTGAATTTGGGGATTTTCACTAGAGTACCTTATTGGCTGGGAACATTTCACTTCAGGACGAAATGCATAGATAACATTTCTCGATACTTTAAATGACTGCTTCATGGAGCAGCTGGTATGGGAACCCACAAGGGGAGAGGCATCTCTAGATTTAGTCCTGAGTGGAGCGCAGGAGCTGGTCCAAGAGGTAACTATAACAGGACCGCTTGGAAATAGTGACCATAATACAATAGCATTCAACATCCCTGTGGTGGGAAGAACATCTCAACAGCCCAACACTGTGGCATTTAATTTCAAAAGGGGGAACTATGCAAAAATGAGGGGGTTAGTTAAACAGAAGTTAAAAAGTACAGTGACTAAAGTGAAATCCCTGCAAGCTGCATGGGCGCTTTTTAAAGACACCATAATAGAGGCCCAACTTCAATGTATACCCCAAATTAAGAAACGCAGTAGAAGAACTAAAAAAGAGCCACTGTGGCTTAACAACCATGTAAAAGAAGCAGTGAGAGATAAAAAGACTTCCTTTAAAAAGTGGAAGTCAGATCCTAGTGAGGCAAATAGAAAGGAGCATAAATGCTGCCAAATTAAGTGCAAGAATGTAATAAGAAAAGCCAAAGAGGAGTTTGAAGAACGGCTAGCCAAAAACTTCAAAAGTAATAACAAAATGTTTTTTAAGTACATTAGAATCAGGAAGCCTGCTAAAGAACCAGTGGGGCCGCTTGATGATTGAGATACAAAAGGAACGCTTAAAGACGATAAAGTCATTGCGGAGAAACTAAATCAATTCTTTGCTTCAGTCTTCACGGCTGAGGATGTTAGGGAGATTCCCAAACCTGAGCCGGCTTTTGTAGGTGACAAATCTGAGGAACTGTCACAGATTGAAGTGTCACTAGAGGAGGTTTTGGAATTAGTTGATAAATTTAACATTAACAAGTCATCGGGACCAGATGGCATTCACCCAAGAGTTCTGAAAGAATTCAAGTATGAAGTTGCGGAACTATTAACTAAGGTTTGTAACCTGTCCTTTAAATCGGCTTCTGTACCCAATGACTGGAAGTTAGCTAATGTAACACCAATATTTTAAAAAGGGCTCTGGAGGAGATACCGGCAATTACAGACCGGTAAGTCTAACGTCGGTACCGGGCAAATTAGTCAAAACAATAGTTAAGAATAAAATTGTCAGACACCTAGAAAAACATAAACTGTTGAGCAATAGTCAACATGGTTTCTGTAAAGGGAAATTGTGTCTTACTAATCTATTAGATTTCTTTGAAGGGGGTCAACAAACATGTGGACAAGGGGGATCCAGTGGACATAGTGTACTTAGATTTCCAGAAAGCCTTTGACAAGGTCCCTCACCAAAGGCTCTTATGTAAATTAAGCTGTTATGGGATAAAAGGGAAGGTCCTTTCATGGACTGAGAACTGGTTAAAAGACAGGGAACAAAGGGTAGGAATTAATGGTAAATTCTCAGAATGGAGAGGGGTAACTAGTGGTGTTCCCCAAGGGTCAGTCCTCAGACCAATCCTATTCAATTTATTTATAAATAATCTGGAGAAAGGGGTTAACAGTGAGGTGGCAAATTTTGCAGATGATACTAAACTGCTCAAGATAGTTAAGACTAAAGCAGACTGTGACAAACTTCAAAAAGATCTCACAAAACTAAGTGATTGGGCAACAATGTGGATAAATGTAAAGTAACGCACATTGGAAAAAATAACCCCAACTATACATACAATATGATGGGGGGCTAATTTAGCTACAACAAGTCAGGAAAAAGATCTTGGAGTCATTGTGGATAGTTCTCTGAAGATGTCCGCGCAGTGTGCAGAGGTGGTCAAAAAAGCAAACAGGATGTTAGGGATCATTAAAAAGGGGATAGAGAATAAGACTGAGAATATATTATTGCCCTTATATAAATCGATGGTATGCCCTCATCTCGAATACTGCGTACAGATGTGGTATCCTCATCTCAAAAAAGATATACTGGCACTAGAAAAGGTTCAGAAAAGGGCAACTAAAATGATTAGGGGTTTGGAACGGGTCCCATATGAGGAGAGATTAAAGAGGCTAGGACTCTTCAGCTTCGAAAAGAGGAGACTAAGGGGAGATATGATAGAGGTATATAAAATCATAAGTGATGTGGAGAAAGTGGATAAGGAAAAGTTGTTGTTTACTTATTCCCATAATACAAGAACTAGGGGTCACCAAATGAAATTAATAGGCAGCATGTTTAAAACAAATACAAGGAAGTTCTTCACACAGTGCACAGTCAACTTGTGGAACTCCTTACCTGAGGAGGTTGTGAAGGCTAGGGCTATAACAGCGTTTAAAAGAACCACCATGGATTTATCCAGTTCTAAGTCCATTAATGGCTATTAGCCAGGATGGGTAAGGAATGGTGTCCCTAGCCTCTGTTTGTCAGAGGATGGAGATGGATGGCAGGAGAGAGATCACTTGATCATTGCCTGTTAGGTTCACTCCCTCTGGGACACGTGGCATTGGCCACTGTCAGTAGACAGGATACTGGGCTAGATGGACCTTTGGTCTGACCTGGTACGGCCGTTCTTATGTTCTTATTGTCTTTATGTGCGGGGAGAGGAGAACCAAAACAATAGAATGTGGGAGAGGAGCAAGGTGGTCCAACATCTTCAGTGACCATGTGTAGTTGTGCGGCACCTCTGCGGGCCACATACAGAAGCAATAGGGTGTGCTTCAAACAGCAGAACATCACACATCAGGTGTGTGTGAGGTCACACTGCACAGAGGACACCATTTTGTAGAGCAGGTCTGTTGTGGAGTGGACAAATTCAGGAGCTGTATGGAATCCTCCTGTAGGCCTCCAGACCAGCCTACTCTACAGGTTAGTGTTGTGTTGTACACATCCTGGCACAAGGGGCTCCTGGTCTGTGACTGGGGCTGCTAGATGGTACAGCAATACAAATACTAGAAACGAACAAGATTCCTTGCTCTCACTGCCTCCCTGTGTGGCCTGAGGCAAATCACTTAACCTCTCCCTGCTTCCCATCTGCAATGGGTGTAACAACAGTTATTTATCATCACAGAAGTGTTGTGAAATTTAACTTACGTTTGTAGAAGTGCTGAGAGGTCGCTGGATGGAATATGCTATGTGAATGCAAAGCAGTAGTATTGCTGTGTAAATACAGCACAGGTATTTGATCAAATGTAACTTTTCATTTGCATTGTTTTAAAGCACAGACAGCAACTTTGGCTTATGCTTGCATCTGCATAGTGTGAGCACAATGTGTATCTTATAACATAGTTTTTGTCTATTAGTACACAACCAGATGCCTCCTTTCAATTGAAATTTGGCTTAATTTCCTTTCCAGAAGACTCAGAATGTTGTTGTTGTTTTTTTTTTTTCCCCCTCTCACCCACCTATTTACAGGTCTTCTCAGTATTGTGATGGAGCCATTTTTTAAACGAGAGGTTTTTGACACCTACCTTGTTCCAATCAGCATCAGCTATGAGAGGATATTAGAAGAATCCCTCTATGCATATGAACTTTTAGGAGTCCCTAAGCCAAAAGAGTCTACATCTGTATGTAAATATATTCAATAATAATACAGTGTATTTGCCTGTCTGTATATCCCTATAATATCAACTCACATTTTTCCCCTCTTCACACTTCAGGGGTTGTTGAAAGCCAGAAAAATCCTCAGCGACAATTTTGGAAGCATACATGTGTATTTTGGGCAGCCTGTGTCGCTCAGAACATTGGCCTCTGGGAGAATCGATCGGTGTCCTTATCGCTTGGTCCCAAGGTACCAGAATATCTAATCTCCCAACAGTTTGTGATCAAATCTATCATTTGTTTGTTTTTTGACTCATGTAAAATAGCTAAGGCTGGAGAGTAGCATTTTTCTTTTCATCTCCATGCTCTGAGCAGGTCAGGTTCTTTCTTTCTCCTCCCCTCTACTTGATCTGATTATTCTGGCAGCTCAGCCATGTTTCTGTAAAAGTCAGGAGATGGTGTGACTCAAATGATCAGGTATTTCTGAAGAAGCTCATTATTTGTTGCTTGTTTTGTGAATGTTGTTGAGTACCCTATTCAAGATTATGGTGATGTATGTGCCATGCTAGACTCTACCATTAAGAGCTGTCAGTAACTGAAGTATCTCAGTTGTTTCACCATTTCAAAACTTCCCCTCCCATTGCCTTCTTCATCATTGCAGACAATGTGTGTCCTTGTGTCAAGAAGTGGTAATTTTCTGACAAGATGAATGGTTTCCCAATTTGATATCTGGAATTTAAGATTTTCATGGCTTTTGTTTGAGGATAACAGATGTTATAGCCCCAAGCATTTAGTGTCTTTATGAAGCTATTGTTTTAATGGCATTAAGATTTAACAAAATATTCCCAACTGTATTTTTATGAATGTTGCACATGCTGCACTAATATAACAGAAAAGTGGAATACTTGATATAGTGTTGTGTTTTCCTACTTCATTTTTATTTGATTTAGAAAATGTTTGTGTATAGTATTGCAGGCAATCATATTATTAACCTTTCATGTCCTTGCTTCCAAAGACTGTTGGTATGCAAATTTTAACAGTATTTTGATCCTCAACATGTGACAAAAACCAAATTGCTAACCTCACAATCATGCTCATTAGGAAAAATCCTGGAAGATGGTAATTCTTCTTCAAGAATCTGAGGGATAGCCTTGTTAGTCTGGATCGGTAAAAAGCGACAGAGTCTCCTGTGGCACCTTATAGACTAACAGACGTATTGGAGCATAAGCTTTCGTGGGTGAATATGACATGCGTCTGACGAAGTGGGTATTCACCCATGAAAGCTTATGCTCCAATACGTCTGTTAGTCTATAAGGTGCCACAGGACTCTTTGTCGCTTCTTCAAGTAGCATCCCTCAGAGGGCCTCACATCAGGATATGTTCACGCCCATGCACTTGGATTGGAGACTTTTGTCAGCAGTGTCCATGGGTCTGCACCTGTGCCCTAGACATCCTTGTGCCTAGGCATATAGGCCCTTGTATGAGGGAGAAGAAGAGTCACCCCCTCAGGCTGGGTCTCAGGAGACCTTGCATCCCATTACAGGTACAGCTGAGGCTCCCATCCCCTCCAGTACTGAGATAGCACCAGCTAAGAATATCATGCTGCATATTGAGAAACTGTACCTGCATTGGCACCAGACTCTGTCTCTCCAAGACACAAGGACTCCAGAACCAAAGTTGAAATTGTCATCAGTACTGCTTCCAGCAACCAGAGGTGAAGGATGCCCCGATCATATTTTGGTAGCATCTGCAGTACCACCGCACATTCTGGCTCCAAATGTTTCTTAACTGGAGCCCCCAGTACTATCCAGTTTTTTAACCCAGGAAAACCCTCAGATTTTGGAGGAGCCTGAATCACCATTGCTGAGGGGTACCAAGAGACACTTCACACCGGTATTGTCTCACCTTCCAGAGCCTACTTACCCTATGTTACCCTCTTCAATTGTGTCTCACCCTCTGATACTGCCAGGGCCTCTGGTCCCTCAAAAATTATTTGAGGGTACACAGACACACTTCCAGCACTCTTCTCAAGCTCCAGTATCAAAGCAATTACAGAATCCCTTCCAGGCCCTGATACTGGCTTGACCACCAGTACCAAAGCCATTTTCCCCTCCACTTAACACAGAAGATGACACTTCATCTGATTCAGAAGTGTCTATACAAGGTTCTCCTTTTCAACCTCCCTCACTTGAGGTACACCTTGATGAAAGTCCTAATAGGGGATGCACCCAACAACTCTGGCAAGGACAACCATTGGGTCCTGCTCCCTTCCATTGTGCTACACCACAGTGGGCTTATTGGAACTGTTAGGCCCTTTATGGTGACCAGTTTATACACGGCCCCATCTCATAAGAGAGCATGTCAAGAAAAACTACTGCCATCCTTGGGTCCTTCCACACAGCAGGATCTTACAGGGGAGCAAGAGCCAACTGCAGAAGAAGGAGCATCGCCAAATACTTCTCCTCACCAGACAAGGCTGTCATGCCTCCCACTGTCTTATGCTGACGATTTCAGGACTTTATGAAATTTACAGCTGAGACCCTGCACATTCTGTTGGAGGAGGTATAGGAGCCCCAACACTCCTTGCTAGACATTCTTTACACACCTCCTCGGCAAAATTGCCTTACCCATTGATGATACTCTTCTGGCACCTGCTATTATACTATCTACATGTAAATGGGCAGATGATAAATACTGCATAGCACTCAAAGGATGGGCATGTCTCTTCTCCCATCCTGCACCCGTCAATGAGTAGAACAGAAAACACCAGTTCCGTTCTATGCCTTCCAATAAAGAACTAAAAAGACTTGATCTTTTGGGACAAAAAAGCTACTCTTCTGCCATGCTGCAGTTCAGAGTAGGCAATTACCAAGCCCTGAAGGTGAAGTCCAATTTTTACAAACTATTTCAAATGCTCATCTTTTATTGAATATGTGCCACAGGATCAGAGGGAACAAGGCCAGACAATTTCCAAGGTATCTCCCCAGGCCTCACTTAATGCTGCCAACACAGCTGCTTGATCCATGGCTATGCCAGTTCATGCACCAAGCTTCTTGGCTGCAGTCCTCTGATCTGCTTCGAGAGGTATAAAACACTATCAAGGACGTTCCCTTTGAGGGACACAAGTGATTCAGTGATACCACAGATGGCTCCCTTCACTCTTTTAAGGACTCCTGGGCAATGCTAGGACCTCTTGCCATCTGTACACCTACAGCAAAGGGAAAGTAAAGTAGATCACAGATGACTCAATGCTGTCATCAGCTACATTACCAACTCACAAGAACAACTGGGTCCCCCAGGAAGAAACCTAGGTTCACTAGGAAAGCGCCATCTTCTGTGACCTCCCAGTCAGTGACATCCTCAAAATGACCATCTTGACCTACTGGTTGAGGGTCATCATCTTGCTCCTGCTCCACATTCTACATTGCTCATATCTCCTCTTCACTCTAATGGGGGACCATCTCTGTCATTTTCTGTCTTCCTGGGAGCTCGTCATCTCGGACAGATGGATCTTGGAAGTTGTATCTACAGGTACTGCATCCAGTTCAACTTTTTTGCTCCCTTGCCTCCTCCCTCCCCTTCTTCATGGACTCCTCTCATAAGAGTCTTCTGAGGCAGGAGGTACAATCCCCCGAACACTGGGGCCGATCAAACCTGTCCCACCGGACTTTGTTGGGAAAGGATTCAATGTGATTTCTGGTCCCAAAGAAAAATGGGGTGGAGATCAATTCTGGATGTCAGTACGCTCATCACCTTTGTCCACACGCAGCATTACAGAATGGTGACCCTAGCAGTGATCATTCCTTCTGTGGGCCTGTGGGATTGGTTTGTCTCCCTTGACCACCAGGATGCTTATTTCCATTTAGCCATGTATCCTTCACCGAGACATATCCTATGCTTTGTGGTGGACAGAGACCACTGTCGGTATCACATCCTACATTTCAGCTTTTTCACCGTTCCAGGAGTATGTACCAAAGTCTTATCTGCCCCCACAGCTCATCTTTGTCAGATAGGAGTAATCATTTTTCTCTACCTGCATGATTGGCTCCTGAAAGATCATTATTCCTCAAAGCTCAGACAGCAACCAGTAGGACACAATCTCTGTTCCACTGATTGGGCCTTCCCCTCAATGCGGAAAAGGCTACTCTCTCATCCACTCAATGAATAGACTTAGTCAGGACCACTACAGACTCCTGTACTGACAGAGCTTACCTGCCGAGGAGCAGATTCAATACTATGTCCAGCCTCATCTGAACAGTACAACAGAGCCCACAAACCACAGCAAGAACTTGTCCTTGAGTTCTGAGCCATATGGCAGCTAGTACATTTGTAACATCCTTAGCAAGACTGCACTCCAGGTGTCTTCAGTTCTGGTGCTCAACTATTTACACACCCAACAGACACAACCTATACAAGCAGATGCCCATACCTCAATTCTCTAAACTGGTGGAAAGCGTGCGTAGGAGTTCACTTCTGACAGTCCACTCCTTCAAGGATCATCACCACAGACACCTCCCTGACAGCATGGGGCACACACTTTCAAAACTTCATAAATCATGCCAAGTGGACCCCTCAGGAGGTTATCCTTCATATCAATGTACTAGAGCTCAGAGCGGTTTGTTGCATTTGCTAGCAGTTGTTTCCACACATCAGGGGCCACTCAATTAGAATAATTCTGGGCAACAGAGCAGCAATGTATTATCAATCGACGGGAGCAAGACTCTGATAATTATCCACTGAATCCATAAAACTATGGAAGTGGTGCATATCGCACCGCATACAGATCTCAGCGGTTTATTTACCAGCGCTACAGACCACAGTGGCAGAGTCTCTAACAGACACTTCAGCATCAATCACAAGTGGGAGTTGAACAATGAGGTATTCGAAGATATGTCTTACCTGGGGCCATCCACAGATAGTTCTCTTTGCAACTCAATCCAATGCAAAGTGCAGCTGATTCTGTTCAAGAAGAGGGTACAGCCGCAACTCAATGGGAGATTCCCTATTCATTTCTTGGCCTTGCGTACTGCTATATGCTTATCCTCGGACTCACCCTCTCCCACTGACGGGTTTTCAGTCTTCACCCACCCAGCTATGATGAGGCTTTTCAAAGGTATCTTCAACCTCTTCCCTCCAGTTAAAGAACCAACTCCATCATGGGATGTCCTGGTATGTTAACTTAGTCCTCAGTGCACTGAGGAAACCCCCTTTTTGAACCTGTCAGGTGAACTGTTCCCTCCTCCATCTGTCTCATAAAACCTCATTTCTCAGCCAGGAGGGCAGGGGTGTATGGAGTCTTGATGGCTGACCTGCCGCACATGGTGTTCTTCTGTGACAAGGTAACACTATGTCCACACCCTCGTCCTCCCTAAGGTTTCCTCAGAATTCCACATCAGCCAGGAGATTCACCTACTGGTGTGTTTATCCCAAGCCTCACTCTTCAAGAGAAGAAATGAGCCTTCATACACTGGATATAAGAAGAACTCTTGCCTTTTTCCTAGACAGGATTAGGTCCTTTTAGGGCATTACTCATTTTTTTTTATCTCAATTGTAGAATGTGTGAAAGGACAGGAAATTTGCATTCAAACACTGTCCAAAGGGGCTGCAGGATGCATCTTAACCTGTGACAAAGCCGCCCTCCAAGAGTTGTAGCTCGCTCCACCAGGGCTCAATTTATCTCTGTAGCCCTGCTGAGAAACACATCTATTCAAGCCATCTGCAGGGCAGTCACCTGATCTTCAGTACACACATTCTCCCAACACTACACTCTTGTGACTGCTTCCAGAGCTGACGCAGCTTTTGATGATGCTGTTCTGTGATTTGTACTGAATCCACCTTCTCAGCACCCTCCTCTGTGCTGGTACTGCTCAGGAAGGAGGAGAGGTTACTTACCTTGGACAGTAACTGGAGATCTTTGAGATGTGTGTCTCTCTTTGGGTGCTCCACTCCCCACTCTCCTTCCCTTCTACCTCAGAATCTCATGTTTGACTTCCGTGGCTGAGAAGGAATTGGAGTGGCGGCAGGTTCAACCCTCCCTATATGCCCTTGTACCAGAGCACTATGGTATGTAGGGATTCCTGTTTATAGAGTGAGATCAATACTGTATGCTAGAGCAATTAGGAATCCAGTGCAGTCTTTGAACTGGGGTACTGTGTTCCTTGTGTCTGGCACCTCCAAATAGACTGGCAGCGGCAATCTGCATCAACTGTATCTTCCAGGTGGCCTTCAAGGAGAGCCCCACATAAAGCATGTTGCAATATTCTAAACTAGAGGTCCCAGTGGCATTTGTAAGTGTGGAAAATTCTGCACTAGAGAGAGAATCACAACTGCATTTCTGGATGCAGATGTAAGCACGGTGGATTGATTTAAATCACTAAGTGGAGAGCCTTGATTTAAATCCATTGATGTTAATCAACTTTTCCATTTGTACTTCAATGACTTTTTTTTTTTTTTTAAAAAACGTGCATTTTCATTGGTTGATATATGTTTAGGTTAGGTTTGGAACATCTTTTTGCTACTATACACTATATTTATATACAATTTTATATGGCTTAATATTTTCAGATACTTAATTGTCCATTTTTAGTATGTAAGATTTTGGGTACATAAACTTCTTATCAAAACATATAGCACATGTAAAACTAAATGATTTATTAAACAGAAAGATTAACTGTGGTCTGTGAATTAAACTAATTATTTCAGGTCAGCCTGGGAAAACTTTCAAATATGCCTAAGTGGAAGTGACTGGAGCTTAAGTTCCTACTTGCCTAAGTTGCTTGAAAATTAGACAGTGTCCTAAGTTACTTACAATGTCCTCCAGTCTTTTAAAACTAGTAGATCTCATCCCCTTCATCTTAATTTTTATTCATAGACAGGAAGAGAGAGACAAGTTTTCCTGCTTTTTGAACTGCCAATCGATTTTTCTCAACTTTGAATGAATTAGCGCAAATGAAGAAAATATTCTTTCTGTGCCTGTGGAAGCAGCTACTGCTGTCAATTGCTGGTTTAGCACTGCGACAAACTCTGGTTCCGGGTAGTTAGCTAGTGACTTCTCCCAGTTCAGTGGTGTGACTGTCTTTAAATTGAGAACTGAGCCAATCAGAGCTCAGGTAGAGAGAAGCTATAAAACAAGAAATATGAGACCACCCAGGTGAGCTCAATGGATGATCCTGTCGAGATATGTGATGGTGCCTCCTGGAATCAGAGGCCCTGGGTCACAATGCCGGTGATCACTTTACCAGTCTCTTGCACTCAGAAGTACAGCCCCTGCATCCCCCATAGGATCAAGCCTTTAATATAGTACATGACCTATTTATAACGCTTGACTTCAAAAGTTAGATTTTTTTCCCGCCCTGATTCTCTTTATATCGGAAAAGCAGACTTTAACTCAAACGTTTTGATGAGGCTCATGGATTCAGCATATCCATTTTCTGTTTCAGTGTTTTAAGAGATTATAATAAATTTAGGCATTAATAATTTTAATATTAAATAATTTATTTTTGAAAAGAAACTTACTTAAATTTAAAAAAAATCCAATTAAAATAATCAATTCTCATCCACCCTGGATTTCAGTGTTTAGCTGCCCACTTCTCCTAAAAATCCATGTGAAATTGGATATTTAAAAGCACTTCTTGGGCAAAGAATGGATGAATCCCCACAATAGTAGGGAATACAGTTGCTATTCTGACCATCTAGATGCTTTTCCCCCTGCATGCTATCATCACCTCTGTCTTGTCTGGACTCTGCTTCCTCCAGCTCATATTCATCCATGTCTCTCTCTACCACACATAGGGAAAGCAGACACTACAGCTGTAAGGAGGAAAGATTTTTCTACTTTGCATGGGGCAGAAAGAACCTCAGGCCGACTCTGGAAATTTACTACATTCTCTTTACAAACCAACTTTGGCTTCCAATCATTTAGAGTGTCTAAAAGAGGTGGTGTGATGGGAGTGTAATGTAGTTAAGGAGTTAAGTGTGTGAGAGAGTGTTTATGCAATAGAGCATTCTGGAGAGAGTGAAGAGTTTACCGTTGTTTAATACCCAAAATCAGAGCCCCATACATAATGCAAGTATGTAACCACGTTAATAGCTGCAAAATTTACCTTTTCCCACGGAGTTGCAAATATCTGTTTATATTGCATAAATCCACAAAAACAACCATTCTCCCTAAGCTGGACATAGAGTCCAGAAAGGTCCCCTCCTTCTGAGCTGCTTTATCCTGGCAGGTGTGATATTTCTTTGCTATAATGCAAACAAATAATCTGCATTAGCAATATATTTTCACATTGTATAGTATTTTTGGAATCTTTTCAATAAAGTGGAAGGTTTTGAATTATTTTTTGTAATCAGTTAACATAATTCTTGCTTAGATCTGGAGGCCTTGCTTCATAATTTAGGTGTTGTGTACTTGCATAATTGCCCAAATGTGTTAGGTGCTATACTGTGGGTAAAATGGGCAGAAGAGTATCTACGTGAGAGAACATACATATATGGGTACAGTACAGGACTAATGGGATTAGGATATAAATTATATCCTAGGATGTAGAGCTTCTTCTTGCTTGTAATATATATTGTCGTTTGGACTTTTCCTTTCAGGCATCTTCCCCAAAGGCTATCTGAGGATATCCAGGACTTTGTCACTGATGTAGCCTACAAAATGGAGCTTCTACAGATAGAAAACATGGTTCTGAGCCCCTGGGTATTAATTGCTTCTGTCCTGCTCCAGAATTTGCCAGCCATACATTTTGAACTTCTGGTTGAAAAGACACTTTGGCTGAAAGGCTTAACACAGGCTTTTGGAGGATTCCTCGAGTGGCCTGGTACGCGGAGAAAGTTATATTCCTTTTTCTTAGGAAAGTTACACTGTGAAGTGAGTTTTATTTATGTTGAAGTAGTACTAAAAGCCAAGCGTAGGGGTTTTAGTCCTGATCAAGAGATTTTGACTGAAAATCCAGTCATGTGGAGACAGAACAGATGTGCTACTCTTTTGAGTGTGAAGGGGTAAAGAGGGAGAAACTCCAGTATATTATATTAAAATAGTGCTAAGATTTGCCTAATATTGTTTCTTTATCCAAACCCTAACTTTTGAAAGCACAGGTCACAGAACATTATCTAAGCTGCAACAGGAGCTCAGTATAGTACTGAGTCTAAAGTTTGATATCCAGTGTATTGTAAACAGCCCCTGTAATCTAGAACCCTCCCAAACACGTGCACAGAAAGTCACATTACAGCTTTGATTTTGATTTTTTTTCTACTATTCCATAGTTTGAGAACGTTTACGCCTGCCTCAGGGTCTGCTCCCCTGCCCAGTTCTTTAAATTAAGCATTCTTTATATTTAACCTCTCTTTAAAGTGGCTCATGTTACTTCATATGGAGAGCTATGCAAGCCAAAAAGATGAGGATAATCCAGTCTTGTGCTTCAGTGTATAAGTAGTAACATACATAAAAAACGTTGTTTACGCTATATTATTAAGACGACAGTTTTCCCTTTAAAATCTCTCAAATATAAACTATAGTCCAAGCAGGTCTTTACTCTAATGCTCATTTGTACGTAATCAAAAGGGGGAATATTTTTACACACCACAGGCAGGGCCGCATTAACTCTCCTGTGGGCCTGGAGCTATTAGATTTTGTGGGGCCCCCATATACAAGTGTTTTTCCTAATTTAAAACAAAGTTATTACAATTATAGCATTGAGGCTATTAACACTATACTAAATTTGCCTTTTAATTAACATAAAGCCGTTCTGTGGTTACATTTCAGTCTTAAAACATGTAGAATATAATTAAGTTAATTCAAAATAGCCTACTTCTTACCTTAGAATAGCTGTTATATTAGTTTCTTTCTGGGAGGGATTTTGGGTGCAGGAGGGGGCTCCAGGCTGGGGCAGAGTGTTGGGGAACAGGAGCGGATGAGGGGTGTGGGCTCTGGGAGGGAGTTTGGTACAAGAGGGGATTCTGACCTGGGGCAAGGGGTTGTGGTGCAGGAGGAGGTGTGAGGTGCAGGCTCCAGCCGGGAGGTGCTTAGCACAGGTGGTTCCTGGCCAGCGGTGCAGCAGGGCTCAGGCAGGCTGCCTGCTTGCCTGCCATAGCCCCACGCTGCTCCTGCAAGCTGGCACGTCTCTGCGCACCCCTGGTGGGGAGAGGGACAGTGTGTCTCTGTGTGCTGCCCATGCCCACAAGCTCCACCCCCGCAGCTCCCATTGGATGGGAACCGGCCAATGGGAGCTGTGGGGATGCTGCTGGGGGTGGGGGCAGTGCACAGAGCCACCTCCCTCTCTTTCCCCCACCCAGGGGCCACAGAGATGTGCCAGCAGCCAGTAGCGGTACATTAGCTTGACTCATGGTACTCATCCCCTAGACCGTGTCAGCTACCCTGTTTCCCCGAAAATAAGACATCCTCCGAAAATAAGGCCTACTTACAGTTTTGCCTCTCATTGTAATATAAGGCATCCCCCCGATAATAAGACCTCCCCGATAATAAGGCATCCACCGATAATAAGGCATTTTTCATTTCTGAAAAATAAGACATCCCCTGAAAATAAGACCTAGCGCATCTTTGGGAGCAAAAATTAATATAAGACACTGTCTTATTTTCGGGGAAACAGGGTAGTAGAGGTCTCTTTGGCCCCCCCATGTTCTGTAAAACTAAATGGCAGAATCATTTACTGCTAAAATAAGCAGCCTATATTGTCAAAATGCAAGACAAAGGACTGATGATAGAGCAGATTCCACTATTTTGTGCTGGCCACTTTATGGGGCATGGTTTATGCTTAAATTTTAGGTTGACATAGCTGTCTCTCTTAGGGGTATGAAAAATCCTCATCCCAGAGTGATGTAGTTATGCTAATCTAACCCCCAGTGTAGACGCAGCTAGGTTGATGGAAGAATGCTTCCATCAATGTAGCTGCTGTTGCTCCAAGAGATGGTGTTCCTACAGCAACAGAGAAACCCCTTCCGTCAGTGTAGGCTCCATCTCTGCTACAAGGTTACGCCAGCATAGCCAGGGTGATGTAGCTATGCTGGTATAGTCCCCCATAGCATAGACAAGCCCTGGGTATGATTATACGTTTGGTTTTTTTTACTTTAGTTATTAATTTGAAGTAGTTAGCACCTTTTGTAAAAATCAGTTTGGACACTCCATCAAAGTCTGTGGTTTGTAGTCTATATAAACCACGTAGCTCTTTCCCAACCCCACCCCAACTTTAGCTCCTAGTTGTTTCTGTGTTGTCGTACTAGCTGTTTCTAATACATTGGGCTTATTTATCTATTGTTGAAATGTACCAGTGTGTAAGAAAACTATATTAGAGGATTGCAAAACAACCTATCTGCCTCACCACTTCTCACCCTGTTGAGCAACTTTAGTGCACTGGCAAAGTTAGGACAAGACACGTTGAAGCAGCAGATAAGCCACTAGCTGCTTGGGGATAAATTGATTTTAAAAGAAACAAATGTCCCCTTTTAAATTAAAAAAACCCTTTAATGTCCTGTAGATTGGCATGCACAGAGTCCCGTTATCCTATGTTTTACCTCTTCATGTTCAGTTTAAGGTTATTGTCTATTCCCTTGCATGTTAGTATATTCTGGTCAGACAAAGAATATTGTCTCATATTCTACATTGAGAATGTTTTGAAACAGTTAGTTTGATTAAATAAATTAAAATATCTGAATTAGTCAAAGTAGAATAACTCAAGGTAAGCTTTGTGAGTGGAAGAGGTTGTGCATATGCTGTATACTTTGGGTCTCATACCACAAGTTCTGGGGTGTGCTTATCTTCATTTTTTTTTCTTATCTGCTATACCCTCAGCTTTGCAAACACTCACTTACATCTTTTGAATAGCGTTCTCAGTAAAACTGTTCTTGAAAAAGTGTGCCAGGGATGTGTCTTATGAAGCAAGTAGAACTTTGAGCTTGGGTACAGTCTGTTAACTGTAAGCAGGTGTGTTATGCAATGATGGTTCCATTTTTTCTTCTTTTAGTTAAAGGTGAGTGTGAGGGATCTTTGGTTTGTGGGAATTAAGGGCAACTTTGTCAAGTCTCCTAGATCTGATTCAAAGGTTACAATATCAGAAGACTTCACAACAAAAGAATGGTATCTATCCAAAATTATTTTAGCTGATTCAGTGTGAAAGATTGCTGTATGTAAAAAGCTTACCTCTCAATAACTGTTTTCTTTATCCTCTGTAGCTGTGGTCTACTTAGTCAACCAGGCTTATTTGCTTAACATATCCTTACATCACTACTTCGAGGAAGTTTCTCTAATATAAATGTTCTTACAGATTGGATGATAATAATAAGCAAGGTCTTGAAAACTATATCTCCCCTTCCAACCCCCTCCCCCAACCAAACTGGTATAAGGGTCTAACTGATAACTGCTTAGGAAGATGAGCCACTTGCAACGAGAGCTAGTCTTAAATCAAAATTCTCCTCTTAAATATTTATCCATCTAATTTTGACATGACTTTCTCTCCTTTTGTGCATGGAACTCCCACTGACACTAATGTAATATTGGCGCATGCAGCGGTAGAACAATATCTGAATTGAGATCAACCATGCATATCTAAGAGGCAAATTTTGCTCTTACCTTGACAGAGGGATAGATAAGAATTAAAAATGTACATTTGCAGATCTAAAATAAATATGGTGAACAAAGCTATGAAATGTACCTGTCTATAAGTGGAGCTCTGTGTTCTCCATTGAGAGGTTCAGAACAGTGGTTATCCACTTTCGGTTGCAGGGAGGGAAGGAGACCACTTCCTATTTCCTGAGGTGATAAATAGGGCCCTACCAAATTTACAGCCATGAAAAACACGTCATGGACCGTGAAACCTGGTCTCCCCCTGTGAAATCTGTTTTGTGTGTGTGCTTTTACCCTATGCTATACAGATTTCACAGGGGAGACCAGCGTTTCTCAAATTGGGGGTCCTGACCCAAAAGGGAGTTGGGGTGGGGGGGGTCACAAGGTTATTTTAGGGGGGGTATTGCCACCCTTACTTCTGCGCTGCCTTCGAGCTGGGCAGCTGGAGGGTGGCGGCTGTTGGCAGAGTGTCCAACTCTGAAGGCAGCGTCCCACCAGCAGCAGCACAGAAGTAAGGGTGGCAATACCATACCATGCCACCCTTATTTCTACGATGCTGCCTTCAGAGCTCAGCGGCTGGAGAGTGGCAGCAGCTGACTGAGGACCCAGCTCTGCAGGCAGCAGTGCAGAAGTGTAAAAGCAGCAATACCACAACCAACCCTCCCCCACACAATAACCTTGTGACCCACCCACAATTCCTTTTTGGGTCAGGATCCCTAAAATTAAACACTGAAATTTCAGATTTAAATAGCTGAAATCATGACATTTATTATTTTTAAAATCCTATGACTGTGAAATTGACCAAAATGAACCGTGAATTTGGTAGGACCCTAATGATAAGGTCTAGGTTGTAGTTCCAGGAATGTCTGAAATTATTCTCTCCACCTCACCCTATGCTTTTTTCTGCCTCTTTCCAACATGGATCATCCTGGAATAGTTTTCTAAGTGTTCCTAGAGGTAAAAATTGTTCTAGGTTGCAAAATATAATGTAATATTACACATTCTGCACTTACTTTTTCCTTTAGCATTTGCCTGAGTGTTATGTCTTTTTACTAGATAATCTATGTGCCAATAAAGCAGTCACGTCCAGCCTTGCCCTGCACTCCAACATTGTGAGCCTTGTCAATGGCCAAGTGGTTTTAAATGACATGGGAATGGAGGATGGAGCTACAGAGGATCTTGTTTTTAAACAGGCCCTCTCCATCCTCATGTGCGGAGCCTACAGGAACCAGTTGCTAAATGTGTTTGTGCGCCCATCTCTGGTGGCAGTAGCATTGCAGATGACGCAAAGTTTCAGAAAAGGTAACTTCATAATATTAACGTATTATAAAGGAGCTTGACCTGACTTTCAAACGTGTTGGGCACCTGGAGTGCCTGCTGATGTCACGGGATGCTAATCAAATTGAATACTTACACCAACATTCAGAGTGAGGCCCACTGGCATCAGATTTTTATTTTTTTGCAGCTTTTTTAATGCCCTGTTCACACTAGCACAAAGCTAATCCGTTTTCACAGCCATGTTACAGCATTCCTCCAGGAACCATAGCAGATCTTTTTGCAATGTATTAAGTCACAGGACAAGGTAATGTGACTCTCATGATTCCTGACATTATTTATACTGATCTTCAACATATTACTGACCTGAAAGTAGATACCCTGCAGGCCTTTCTCTTGTTGGCATTCTGATTTGCATTTGGAGTTTGCCTGGGAGGATCAACTACTGCAAACAGTGTAAATAGTTTTCCACACCAGTTGTGGTATATGGAACAGTATTTGAAACAAGATACTTTCTTTAGTAGGGTCTGAATGCTATTTAATAGGGTTGTGGAATAGTTTAGTATGGACGTGGCCTTGCTCTGACTGTTCAGGTGTTTTGAGTGTATGTACAGATACTCTAGCACATCCTAGATTTATTCCCATAGAGTGCAGTTAGTTGTAAAGCTCTCTCCATCTCCTTGCTTGTATCAGTGAAATATTGTAGCAGTCAGTATTTTTCCCTTGTTTAGTACTTGCGATAACTTTCTTTTTTTAAACAGAAAATCTTTGTTTTGGCAAAGATTAATTTTAAACATCTACAGTATTTCCTGTATGTTCAGGAGATTGCAAAAAACCCCAACTTTTTCCCTTTTTTAAGATTAGTTGCATAAAATATATAGATTATACTATTTCAAGTTGAATCAGTCTCTGTGTACATGCTTATATTTTTTTTTATCCAAACATTTGTGCTAATAGTGCTCTGTTAGAAGTTTCCTCTTACACTGAAGGCTTTTCCCCCCCTTATTTTACAGATGACTTAAATGAACATCTTATGAATAAGATATATCCTTAACCTTATTTCTTCCTTCCCCCCCCCCCCCCACCCCACCCCCATCCAGAGGAAATCTATAGCTGCTTCAACTTCTTGCGAGACATTTTTTTTGATGAGTTCATCTTCTTCCCTGGCATTGCACTGAAGGTAAATCATCCTGTGTAAATAAATAAGGGTACATACATGCACTTTTATCTGGGTACATGATGGATTAGCTTTAGTTTTGTGGCAAATTCTTTGAGCCTGAGATTTGTTAGATCTCATCTAACCAGGAGTTGGGAAGAACGTCTCAAAGGAAAACCAACTGTAGGTCACTCAGTGAATGCCAAGTTCTACCATGAGTAAGATTTGCAGCAGTTTGTCCATATAGCATTAAAGGGCTTGTGCTGCTGAAAGAACACTCTTTCAGGTGAGATGTAAAACTACTGTCCTGACCTCTTGTGGATTGTGAAAGAAACTGTGGTGGGTGGGGGTGGGGGTTGTTTTGTTTTTCATGAGTAAATTGTGTTAATCCTGATGCTCTGGTTAAATTCCAGCGTGCAGTGGCAGCATTTGCCTACATAAATGCTCCCAGGAATTCTAGTATATTTCACTCACTTCTAAAAAGCTGTTGTGGTAGACTAGTCATTGTGGTGTACAATAGAATGAGTGCTCTGTTCTCTGCAGAAATTATATTCACTATTTTAATGTTTTAGTACTATGTCTTTATTATCATGGTGCACAACATTGATTCATGCGTTTTGCATAAATACAGTGCATATTACTGAATTTTAAAAAGTCATTGTTAATAAAACTAGTTATTGCCCTTTCAATGTGGTCATGACTGGCCCTTTTGTGTAACTATATACAGTACATAAAGTATGCAATAGTGTAAATACAACTTAATGTAATGTCTTCTGAGACTTCTAGTTCAAAAGAAAACATACCAAGAAGAATTAGGTGATGCTATATGTTTGCTGCTCCCACTGAAATTAAAGTGAATGGAAGTTTTGATATTTAATAGTTCAGGGATTGGGCCCAAATAGCTGCCCAAGTTTTATTTTAATCAAAAAATAAGTTACGTAAACACTTTAGACAAAAGTAACAAATTATTATATTGCATTTGTACTATTTTAAAATAGCCACAGCTTTTCAATACAAAAAAGAAACCCTTCCAGGTTGCTTATGTGACTGCATATGTTAACTTAAAGGTTCAAGTAATGTTTTCTTAAAATAAAATAAAACAAAACAAAAAACACACACCATGCCACCAAACTTGAAGGAAGTGTTTATACTGGAAACACAGATTAAAAGTGTTGTGTATTTGGTTGTCGAAAAGCTTAATTATGGTGGAACTACAAAGAACCGCTCTTACAGTCCCTTCAATCCTTTCGATATATGGTGTGTCAAAAATGCTTTGGATTTTAGAGTGCAGATCTGAGGTGTTCTCACTTCAAAAGTCTTCAGGAAGTTTAATTCCTAACTACATTTGTAAGTCCCCTAGAATAGTTTTACAAAGGGTGTAGAAGTGTGAATATATTTTGACATAGAAAAAAGAGAAAGTAGTCTTAAATTTCTAAAAATTCTGTTAATACAGTGAAAGAAATCCTAAAATTTGTATATATTGGAGAACTCAGAATTTGTGCTGTCAATTAATCACAGTTAACTCACGTGATTAACCGCAAAAAATTAATTGCAATTAAAAAAAATTAATTGCGATTAATCACACTGTTAAACAATAGAATACCAATTGAAATTTATTAAATATTTTTGGGTGTTTTTCTACATTTTCAAATATATTGATTTCTGTTACAGCACAGAAAACAGTATACAGTGCTCACTTTATATTTTTACAAATATTTTCACTGTAAAAATGATAAAAGAAATAGTATTTTTCAACTCACCTCATACATGTACTGTAGTGCAATCTCTTTATCGTGAAAGTGTAACTTACAAATGTAGATTTTTCTTTTGTTACATAACTGCACTCAAAAACAAAATAATATAAAACTTTAGAGCAGGGATCGGCAATCTTTGTCTCGCAGTCCGTCAGAGAAATCCGCTGGCGGGCCGGGACGGTTTGTTTACCTGCAGCGTCTGCAGGTTCAGCCGATCGCAGCTCCCACTGGCCATGGTTTGCCATTCCAAGCCAATGGGGGCTGCAGGAAGCAGCAGCTAGCACATTCCCGCAGCCCCCATTGGCCTGGAACGGCGAACTGCGGCCAGTGGGAGCTGCGATCGGCTGAACCTGCGGACGCTACAGGTAACCAAACTGTCCAGGCCTGCCAGCGGATTTCTCTGACGGGCCGCATTCCAAAGGTTGCCGATCCCTGCTTTAGAGCCTACAAGTCCACTCAGTCCTTCTTGTTCAGCCAATCGCTAAGACAAACAGGTTTGTTTACATTGACGGGAGATACTGCTGCCTGCTTCTTATTTACAATGTTGCCTGAAAGTGAGAACAAGTGTTTGCATGGCACTTTTGTAGTTGGCATTGCAAGGTACAGTATTTACGTGCCAGATATGCTAAACATTCCTGTGCCCCTTCATGCTTTGGCCATCATTCCAGAGGACGTGCTTCCATGCTGATGATGCTCGTTTAAAAAAAAAACACACGTTAATTTAATTTGTGACTGAACTCCTTGCGGGAGAATTGTATGTCTCCTGTTCTGATTTACCCACATTCTGCCATATATTTCATGTTATAACAGTCTAGGATGATGACCCAGCACATGTTCGTTTTAAGAACACTTTCACAGCAGATTTGACAAAACGCAAAGAACTTACCAATGTGAGATTTCTAAAAATAGCTACAGCACTAAACCCAAAGTTTAAGAATCTAAAGTGCTGTCCAAAATCTGAGAGGAACGAGGTGTGGAGCATGCTTTCAGAAGTCTTAAAAGAGCAACATTCAGATGCGGAAACTACAGAACCCGAAACACCAGAAAAGAAAAATCAGCCTTCTGCTGATGGCATCTGACTCAGATGATGAAAATGAACATGTGTCAATCCGCTCTGTTTTGAATCGTTATTGAGCAGAACACATCATCAGCATGGATGTACGTTCTCTGGAATGGTGTTGAAGCATGAAGGGACGTATGAATCTTTAGCGCATCTGGCACGTAAATATCTTGCGACGCCGGCTACAACAGGGCTGTGTGAACGCCTGTTCTCACTTTCAGGTGACATTGTAAACAAGAAATGGGCAGCATTATCTCCTGCCAATTGTAACCAAACTTGTTTGTCTGAGTGATTGGCTGAAGTAGGACTGAGTGGACTTGTGGGCTCTAATGTTTTACATTGTTTTATTTTTGAATGCAGTTATTTTTTGTACATAATTCTACATTTGTAAGTTGCACTTTCATGATAGAGATTGCACTACAGTACTTGTAATGGGGAAATTGAAAAATACTATTTCTCTTCGTTTTTTAGAGTGCAAATGTTTGTAATAAATATAAAATGAGCACTGTACACTTTGGTAGTCTGTTGTAATTGAAATTAATATATTTGAAAATGTAGAAAACATCCAAAAATTCTTAAATAAATGGTATTCTATTATTGTTTAACAGTGCGACTTTCAATAGGAATTAGGTGCCTAAACATTGTTTATGTCTTTGAAAATCTCCCCCTTATCATAAGGTAAAACGAAACTTCTTTTCCTACTTAAGATAACTAACTCCACTTCAGCCATGGCATGGTCCCTACTTTAGAGAGCTTTTAACATGTTTTATGTTAGATGGTTGTCATTGTTGCTAGCGGAGAGCCTAGGGTTGACCACGACCAGCTAACTCCCGTCATACTGGGGCAAAGTCCTGGATGAAGTGATATAGGCTAATGTAATGCCAACTTCTTTCCTAGACAAGACAAGGTCCCAGAGGCCTTCCTGTGAAGATAGAGAGGCCATTATATTATGAGGCCTCCCAGTTTGAGAATATAAACTTGGTGAAAATATGAACTCAATACCTGTTCAGAAATTGATTCTTGGTATACCTGAGAGTGTCTAGAAAACTTCTTTCAGAAACTTCAGTGGCAGCCTGATGGTAGCTGTATGCTTTATTTTCATGAGGAGACTTAGCTGCACTTGTCCTAGTTGGGAAAAGTACCAGTTACACTGTTTTTTCTTTGCCCCACAGGACTTTGAAGAAGGATGTTTTCTGCTTACAAAATGTGATGTAATTCAAGTGACTCCCCAGGAAATCTTAGTTACAGAGAAAGGAAATTCTGTAGCAGTTTTTTTGGCAGCTCTGTTCAGGCCTTTTATGGAAGGTTACCAGGTACACAATTCTTCACAAAGTTCGCACCTACTCTCTCCTGTCCCCCCACTCACAAGTTCTATGGGGAATGGCATGAGTCATGGTTCTTCTATGGTAGAAACACTAAGTGTTAGTATGGGTGGGAGTGGAAGGGAGAAGATACATAGCAGTAGTAAGTTTTATCTAATGATGTGAAGAGATTGGTTCCCTCTCGTGACACAGATTTTAAAAAAAATTACAGGGTAATTAACTTAGTGCTAAGGTTCTTGTGACAGGCTAGTTGGAGCTGTGGTATCTTTTATATAAGTGAATCTGCATGTGAGGGTTGGTGTTCTGGCCCTGTGAAGTGCAGTTTATTTAAGAGCAATCCAGAGCAACAAACACCTTGTCCTGTTTAGGTTCCAGCACAAATAGCACCCAAGTCAAAAATAAATGAGTAAGTTTTCAGCCAAAAGAGGAAGGGTAGGCTCCGTGGTTCCCTTGGCTTTAGCCCCCTCCCTTGCAAATCATTCCCTCAGGGAATCTGTTGTCAATGGGCTAATTGTCAGTCCTTAGAAGGAAGACTTCTTTAGCAAATGTAAGTGGATAGTATGCAAACTGCAGAAGTTGGTTGTATGTTTGGCCAAAGCCTGCGTGGGAATTCTTTGCCCTGTCAATGTCTATTTTAATTCTACTCCCGTCCCACGAAACCTACCAAAACTAAATAACTCTTTACACTTCTTAAATAAAATAAATATGTCAAAATTGGTGGGCAAATTCCCACCACTGTGAAACCGTGTCAGTTATTGGCTAGATCATAGTGGCCAGGGTCATAAGAACATAAGAATGGTTATACTGGGTCAGACCAAAGGTCCATCTAGGCTAGCATCCTGTCTTCTGACAGTGGCCAATGCCAGGTGCCCCAGAGGGAATGAACAGAACAGGTAATCATCAAGTGATCCATCCCCTGTCGCCCATCCCCAGCTTCTGGCAAACAGGCTCAGGACGCCATTGATGGACCTATCCTCCATGAATTTATCTAGTTCTTTTTTGAACCCTGTTATAGTCTTGGCCTTCACAGCATCCTCTGACAAGGAGTTTCACAGGTTGACTGTGCATTGTGTGAAAAAATACTTCCTTTTGTTTGTTTTAAACCTGCTGCCTATTAATTTCATTTGGTGGCCCCTAGTTCTTGTGTTATGAGGAGGAGTAAATAATACTTCCTTATTTACTTTCTCCACCCCATCATGATTTTATAGACCTCTATCATATCCCCTCTTAGTCGTCTCTTTTTCAAGCTGAAAAGTCCCAGTCTTATTAATCTCTCCTCATACGGCAGCTGTTCCATACGCCTAATCATTTTTGTTGCCCTTTTCTGAACCTTTTCCAATTCCAATATATCTTTTTTGAGATGGGGCGACCACATCTGCACGCAGAATTCAAGATCTGGGCGTATCATGGATTTATAGATAGGCAATATGATATTTTATGTCTTATTATCTATCCCTTTCTTAATGATTCCCAACATTCTGTTTGCTTTTTTGACTGCCGCTGCACATTGAGTGGATGTTTTTAGAGAACTCTCCACAATGACTCCAAGATCTTTCTTGAGTAGTTGCAGCTAATTTAGACCCCATCATTTTATATGTATAGTTGGGATTATGTTTTCCAATGTGCATTACTTTGCATTTATCAACATTGAATTTCATCTGCCATTTTGTTGCCCAGTCACCCAGTTTGAGATCTTTTTGTAGCTCTTTGCAGTCTGCCTGGGACTTAACTATCTTGAGTAGTTTTGTTTCATCTGCAAATTTTGCCACCTCACTGTTTACCCCTTTTTCCAGATCATTTATGAATATGTTAAATAGGACTGAGCCCAGTACAGACCCCTGGGTGACACTGCTATTTACCTCTCTCCATTCTGAAAACTGGCCATTTATTCCTACCCTTTGTTTCCTATCTTTTAACCAGTTACGAATCCATGAGAGAACCTTCCCTCTTATCCCATGACTGCTTACTTTGCTTAAGAGCCTTTGGTGAGGTTCCTTGTCAAAGGCTTTCTGAAAATCTAAATACACTATATCCACTGGATCCCCCTTGTCCACATGCTTGTTCGTCTATTGATGACTCTTCCACTGACTCACTGTTGACCTAGGACAGGTTACTTGACTTTGGTATCTCACTTTCCCCATCTGTGAAAGGGATGTTGCTGAAAAGGAATGTCACTTTTGACAATGAGGCAACTTTTTCAAAGACAAGGACCATAAACCAGTTTCTAATATGATTTATTATTCAGTCTTGTTTTATATACTAAGATTCTTGTTATGATTACCCAAATAATATTAAAATTTTCTAATGCTTTGCATAATGTTATATTTGTCAGCCTACTAAAAATATATCTTCCAAATTGATTATTAGGAGGATATGTTATTCCTTTAAAAATATTTGCTTGTAATTAAAGACCAATTCAAGTTACAGAATAAGAGGAAAAGCTTGAACACTTTTTTAAATTTTATTTTTTAGATAATCAGCAGATATCTTTCAAAAGAAACAAAAGAGGCCTTTACCGAAAAGCAGTTTATACTTGGAATCCGTAACTTTGCTTTTCAGCTTCTTGAGACAGGTACGTTTGCTTTGTGTGGTGGTGTTGGTGCTGTGATACCTTACGTGTGTAATAGTTTGAGTGATTAATGGACTTTTAATTGCCCCCTATGCTTTCTCTGTAGGAAGCACTCAGTGTTATGAAGTCTTGTCTTCTGACTTGCAGAAAAATGCCCTGGCAGCTTTTGTGCGCCTAGATATAGTGAAGAGGATGAAAACGTAAGTAATAGAAGAGGCCCTTGGGTTTGCAAGAATATTATTAGTAAAAGTATTTTGCTGGGGTCTGGACACAAAAGTTGGAAGGTAAATGCAGACAATGTATTGTCGTTATGAGTCTGACTAGATCCAAGGATGAGATCTAACGTAATTATCAATTGCAATGAGTGATTATACATTGGAGATACTTCCGTTAGTATATCATAATTCACGTACGGAACCATCGGACTCTTTTATCTGATATCTTAATGGTTGAACTATAAAATACTAAACAATATATTACAACCCTGATTTTTCTGAACTTGAGCCAACTAAAGTTTGATTATATACACCTCTACCCCGATATAACAAGACCCGATATAAAACTAATTTGGATATAACGCGGTAAAGCAGTGCTCCGGGGGGGCAGGGCTGCACACTCCAGTGGATCAAAGCAAGTTCAATATAATGCGGTTTCACCTATAATGTGGTAAGATTTTTTTGGTTCCCGAGGACAGCGTTATATCGAAGTAGAGGGATACCCCCCACTGTCATACTGAGTCACAAAGTTGGCACCTTCTTTGTATGCGCCAGTTCCCCAAATATGGCATCTCTTCATTCTATATTAGTATTATGGGATCTGAAATACAGAATTTACAAAGTTCACTAGCTGGCTTCTAAATCTTTTGACCCCATTGCTTTTTTATCTTGAGGTTTGAGGTGTTTTCCCCCAAGACCTTTGGATAAACAGGATTCTGCTCTGTTTGCGTAGATTGTTTGTAACACACTTTAAAATAGCTAGTTTTTTTTAATCTCCTTTTTATTAAAATGGAGACACAAATTACTGTTGTATACAGGCAATGTAGTAAACGGCTCATTCTGACTGTACCATAGTGTTGACTTTTGCTTTAGCATTGCAAGTTACATGAATTTAAGCTACACTGTCTAACATTTCTAATTATGAATAAATACTAGGGTTAACTGATAAAATATGAAATCAGCTAATGCTATAAAAAATAGTGTGTGTATACACACATAAATGTGTTCATATTTTATAAATTCCAAATATATTATGGATCTTCCTATGGTGTTAGTAGGGCACACAGTTTGCAGTGAGTAGATTACCTGGCAAATTTAGCCCTTTTCCCTTTTATGAATAGTCTGTTAATAGACACATTTTTACAAACTTGCATACTAGTCACAGTTGACCAAATGATGTATCCAATTTATTGTGAATAATCCGGTTTTTGTTCTGCGATCTTAGTTGTGTGCTATCTTAGTTCTTTGATTGGGTGACCTTCTAGCTCAAACACTCAGATTTCAATCAAGACTGCCAACAAACTACTGGTGGGAACGCTAGTGTAAAATAGGGATGCTTTCCTACATCACTGGGGTGTTGAGGATGAATTAGTTAAGACTAGTAGAGCACTTTGAATACATCAGTGCGAGGTACTGTTGCTATTGTGGTATCAGCCTTTCCACAGCACCTAGCTGTGATGTTACAAAAATAACAACAAAGAGTCCTGTGGCACCTTATAGACTAACAAATGTATTGGAGCATAAGCTTTCGTAGGTGAATACAGACGCAAGACATCTGATGAAGTAGGTATTCCCCCACGAAAGCTTATGCTCCAATACATTTGTTAATCTATAAGGTGCCACAGGACTCTTTGTTGCTTTTTACAGATTGAGACTAACATGGCTACCCCTCTGATATGTTACAAAAATAAACTTTTATGAGGCACATCCTCAGCTGAGGTAAATTGGTGTAAGCTCCACGGAAGTCAGTGGTGCTATGATGATTTACACTAGCTCAAGATCTAACTTGATTTCAGATGGGTAGTTAAAACTCATAATAAAACAACAGAGGAAGGGAAATACAGGAGAAAAAATATGGTCTAGAAGCATACCTATCCCTCTGTAGTATGGCTTTTTCAAAGAGCATCTGTGATGTGTCAGCAGACCTTTTAGAGCTGATTATATGGGTAAAATTGATGGAGGAAGAATAATGAAAATATTATTTCTCCAGATGACTTGAAGTGTTATCCTTTTTTTAAATATTCATTTTCCCATCCCAAAAGAATAACCAGCCTTATTACTGTTTTTTGTTTTTGTTTTTTCCTTATCTAGGACCAATGGATTTACTTACACTGTAAACAAAGAGGCACTCAATAAAACAGCAGAAATGTTTGGTAAGTGTATTTCTTATTGGTATACTAGTTAAACATGTATTTATGGGGAGACGTTCAAAGTCACAAAGAACAGTTACATACCTAATTCTCATTGAAAGTCACATTGTCTGGTATCGCATTACAATATATGCAGTAAAAATACTGATGTGAGATCTGAATGAAAAATAAGCTGTTTTTAAAGTGTTCTTGCTTGCATGATTAACTCCAGCTTTCATTGGATGTAGCCTTCTAATCAATGTATGTGCTTCTCTTTCATCCTTAGATTCTCGGATACCAATAAGGAAACTTGTGACTGCAAGACTTTAATATTAATTAAAAGGCTTTGAATTACTTGACTGTGTGCACTATAATCCGCAAAGAACACTGACAAGTACTCAGCTGGAGTATGGTTAGGTACAGAAGTATACATCTTGCCTTTTCCATTTGGGAATTTTCATATGTATTATACTAGATGGCGGGCAAAGGTTGTTCAATTGGAATATTTTCATTACCAGTACTGAACTTTGTCAGTACTGATGCTTACTATGTTCCTTTTTAAACTAAATTTAATCATCTTTTTGGATACATATTTAAGGAAAAAATGCACAGAAACATCTACTTTAAATACTTTTTTAGTTTTGTTACAAGGAAATGTTTTGTTTCAAATAGGTTATTTCATCAATGTGAAACTATAATTGAGAACTAAAGACTTAACATTAAACATAATATTTAGACAAAAATGTTGCTGGTTGTCATATCTATGTTATGGCCATTGTGCTCTTCTTTCATAGAATAAATGCCTGTAACTGCCAAAATCCTGCTTCTCTCTTTATCACTTGTTTTATAACTTGATTTGTATTTATTTTTATGTGCAGCTGGGACTACCAAGAATTTAGCTTCTGCACAAAATCTGCCTTAGCATTTAAAACTGAGTTTAAAGCAGTTTGCGCTGTTTTCAATTGTTAAAATATTGGTATCAATACTTATTCTGCAATGCCTTGTTGTTTCTTTGTGAATGAGGCTTTATAAATGCATTTTGTCAGTGTTACTGCTCTTCTCAACTACTGTGTGATCTGTGTGTATACTGTATAAATAGATATGTATATTCTGGTACCACCACCACCTGTTAAGATGGCGTTTGTATCAGGGATGTGTCTTGCTATCCCATGAAAATCTGCCTAAATTTGGCTTAGTTTTAAGCTTTTGAAAAAAAAATCTGTTCATATGTGCTCAATACAGACTTGCTACAGTTTCTTTAAGTTCCCTAAACATTCTGGGCTGCTCTGGGCCACATTGGTTCTGGGCCTAGGCACCAGAACGGAAAGAATAGAGATTTCCTCTCCTTACTGGGCCTCTCAGTGTAAAGGAGGAAGGCCCCGTATTTGAATTCAGTGGGGACAAGAGGAGTAGGGGAGTAGATTGGGACAAAAAGCCTGGAATGTAACCAAGATTCTGAGTCTGACTGTTCTTCTGCTGTCAGTAAACATCTGTGCAACTCACTGCTAAAGTGTCTCATCCCTCTCTAGGACTGGTCCACAGAGAGGATGACAATGCTCCTTTAGCTCAGTGGGTTCTAACCCAGCTGATGACCATTTGGGGTGTCAATATGATGATTGACTGATCAAATATTTAAAAAAAAAAAAAACCTAGGGAATTACTCCCACCCACCCATGCAGGCCTACCCCTACCCCTGAACAGTAATGCTGCACAAACACTCAAATTAGGGGGGGGAAAGGCACTAGCTATTTTAATTCTGGCATTTCCTAACTTGAGTGTTTAATTTTTGTGTGCGTAGTGAGTTTTACTATATCCTGTATCTAAAATTTTCTCTGCTACAGGTGTTGTTTATCAGCTGACTGCTACCCTTGAGTTAACTGCATGTCAGTGGGGGAGTGGAGCTTGTAGTTTTAAGAGGTTTTATTTAAAGGAAGAGCATGGTACATGTAAAACTAATTGCCTAAACATCCACGTATGTAGCAGATAACTAACGTGTAAAAGGTGTAGGACGTGTACATGGAAGTTGCGATAGGACAGAGGTTCTAAACCTTTTTCTTTGAGGCCCCCTCAAATCGGCCCTCCTCTGCCAGGAGCTGGGTCTGGGGCCACCAGCAACAACCCCTCCCCCTTCCTGGGGCACAGCTTGCTTGAATGATGGCTTCCATGGGCGGGATTAGGGGGAGAGGCGGCTCCGCGGTCGAGTCTGATACTGGAGCAAAGAAACAACACGAGCTTCCCCCGATCCTGGGGAACGCGCTGCCGGACACGACCGAGCAGCTCCGCCTCAGCCCGCGCTTCAGGAGCTTGACAGGGGCCCGTGCTAATTGCAACAGCGCGCACTTCCGGTATGGGAGCCGATCGGACGCGTTTCGCATCCTCACTTCCGGTATGGGAGCCGGTCGGACGCGTTTCAGCACCGCGCACTTCCGGTAGAAGAGCCGGTCGGACAACTTTTGGCACCGCGCACTTCCGGTGCATGCGTGTTGTGCTGGCCGCACTCATGGGGTCGCGCGTGGAGCTGGGGTTCGCGGAGGAGGCGGCCCCGTGGCGCCTGAGCAGCGCCCAGTTCCCCAGCAAGGTGGGGGGGCGGCCGGCGTGGCTGGGCGAGTCCGGGCTGCCGGGCCCCGCCGAGCTGCGCTGCGGACGGTGCGGGCGGCCCTGCGCCTTCCTGATGCAGCTCTACGCGCCGCTCCCCGGCCGGCCCGACGCCTTCCACCGCGGCCTCTTCGTGTTCTGCTGCCGCGGGCCCGCCTGCTACCGGCCCGGCGCCCAGGGGCCGCTACGAGGTGAGAGACCCGCCCCCGTCCCGCTCCGCGCCACCACAGCCCCGGGCTGATACTCCGGGCGGGGGGGGGGAGAAGCTGCCCCTCCTCCCACAGCCCCCTCCGCGCGGGGCGCCACCCCCCCCCCCCCCCCACCGCTCCCTCCACAGATGATTCCCCCTTAGTGATGTGTAAACTCTTTGGGGTAACGTCTGTGCTGCCTTTGTACAGCGCCTAACACGGCGGGCCTGGCCCCTTGGTAGGTTTCCTCGGTGCTACCACCGTGCAAAAAGGAATAACCCAAACCATCACTCGTAGGACTTTTGGGAACTGCCCTATGCTGCTGCTCAATGGACAAATGGCGTTTGCTCCCTTCACTCCTGTGTTTCTTTCAAGTTTTTAGGAACCAGCTTCCGAGAAAGAATGACACCTATTCCTATGATCCACCACCTGAAACGCCCCCTCCTGAAGGGCATCCCCCTGTGGGCCTGCAGCTTCAATGTGGAGCTCATCTATGCAGAGTCTGTGGCTGTTTAGGGCCAAAGGCATGTTCCAAATGTCACAGGGCCCATTACTGTAGTAAAGATCATCAGACTGTAGATTGGAAATTGGGACACAAACTATCTTGTGCGCAGTCAGGTGAGTTAAGTGGAATTTAAAATAAACCTGGGAAGATAAAGCAATGCTGCTGCTGCTTGTTTTCTTTTTTCACCTTTTATATTTTAAAGAGAACTTCTTAAAATGTAGTGCAGTATGGAACAAAAGTATGATGCAAATCCAGCAAGTGTTACTTACATTCTTAATAATGTAGCTGGGAAGAGTCAACCATTATTCTTGTTCCTTTTGCTAGAGATAGTACATTGCACAGGAGAAATAACACTAATCTGTATTTCCTTCTAAATTGACTAGAAGATAACGTCCACATCTTTATTATGCCATAAAACTCAGTAAACAATTATGAAAAATCAAAGGCTGTATTGTTTTAGTATAAAGAGAATGCTAAGTTTTGATTCTATTTGTAGGACAAATTCAATGATAATGGGGTGTCTGTGGCTTCAACTATTTCATGGTTAAAACACAAGGGTTAAGTTCCTTCTGCAGTCCAAAATTGAACTGCATTCACTGTGTTGGGAAGTGATTGTTAATGTAAGAGATGAGTCATTAGGTGAACTTACCTCATATAAAATGGTAAGGGTCTAAGTGTATTTAATGAATCATGTCTATACATGTATATCACACAGTAGTTAGTAATCTATATAAGCAAGTGCATAATCAGTATGAATATAGGCCTGGTTTAGTTCGGTTCATTAGACCTTGGAATAACCCTTTTTGGGGAAAGGAATGCAAAACAATGTTTTTGGCTTGCTAAATATCCTGTTATTTCACTTCTTGAAATGTTCCTGATATTTGAGTACAGAACAATGATGAAGTAACAATGAGGGGGTCACAATTTCCCCCGCCAAATATAATCAGGATAAACAACGAAGTCCCTGTTAAATATTAAGATTGTTTTGTTGCTAATAAGTAGATAAACTCATTATACAATCTAGTGTGTAATGCGTAATCTTATATTTGGTCATAGATATTGTTAATCATTATTATGTAGTGATTTGAAGAAGAAGGGTGCTGATAGAAAGTAGGGTGGCATGGGTATAAAAATGTGTATGCAGACTGAAGTCTTTGCCTTTCACAACCTTGTCTGTGTATACTCAGCCAAGTCACTGGCAACATGTACCTCAGCAGATCACTAGGATATAGCACTTTGTATCCATGCTGAAATAAACCTGTTCCTTAGATCTGAACTCTGGAGTTAGCAGTGGTTTTGTCTGCTACAGCCGACAATGGCTGCCTGCTTTGCACGGTGACCTGTGGGCATGGTTGGTGGTCCAGAAAACATCCTTGCAGTTATAGCATTTGTAATGTGGAAAGGGAGCTTTGTGAAACCTGGGTGTAACAATAGAGCATGGCTTATCTGAGATCTGAATTGGTTCATTTAATTGTAATAAATGATTTAGAGTATGACGATGATAAACAACACTGCAAACAAAGACAAACAAATTCAGCTAAAGATTTTTTTTTTTTAATTGCTTGGTCTTGCATAAATTGTATTTGTTAAAGAAAATATGCATAGTAGTAGTAATACTGGTACTGCAAACAAAATAATTTAGAACTGTTCAAGAAGTCAGTATTATTGTTGCAGAAGTAACAAAAACTAAACTTTTTTCAACTCGTCAAAATGTCTTGGTTGGTGGTTTAATGACTTGCAAAGGAAAGAAAATAAGTCTGTGCCTTGTGCTGCTTTATGGCTTATAAAGAAGGCATGAATAGAATCCTAGAAATGTAGGGCTGAAAGGGAACTCGACAGGGCAAGTCCAGCCCCCTGTGCTGAAATAGGGTAAACCTAGTCTAGGATTACTTGGTCCTGCCTCAACAATCAAAAAAGGGGGGGGGAGCCCCGCCTCACCCCCCACCCCCCCCTCCCCAACCGCCCCCCAGGATCCCCCCCCCCCCCCCCGCCTCCCCGCTCCTTGTCCCCTGACTGTCCCCTCCTGAGACCCCCCCCCCACCCTAACTGCTCCTCTAGGACCCTACCTGTCCTCTGGGTGCCCCAATCCTTATTCACACCCCCGCCTCCAGACAGACCCCTGGGACTCCCATGCCCCATCCAACCACTCCCCGCCCCCTGACAGGACCCCCAGAACTCCGGATCCATCCAACCCTCTCTCTGACTGCCCCCTGGGACTCTCCTTACCATGCCCATACCAGTCAGACGCTGGCTCCACGTGGAGGCAAAACACTGTTGGGCTGCACAGCCCTTCTCCTGCAGAGTGCTGAGGGGGGGGAGCAGGGGAGGGGCTCTGGCTACTGGAGGCCAATGGGAGCGGCTCAATCAGGCCTAGGCACCCAATCAGCCGTGCTGCACTCTGCATGGCGGGGGGAGGAAATCCCAGACCTTTTAACCTTATTACCAATTCCTCCCAGATGGCTATTTAAAGACGACAGTGCAGTTTCAAGCAGGAGAGAACATGAAGTATAGCATCAAGCAGTGAAATGATAAAAACAGTAGTTTTCTTGTGTATTGCAGCTCAGCTGGACACTGCAATTCCAGATCACAAGTTCCTTTTTCCAGAGTATGAAATTGTAATAGAACCTGAGGAAATGGAAACGCCTGGTGACAGTCAAACAGATGCAGATACACAAAAGAACTTGGAGAAACATGACGAACTGGAGGCTGCAGGCAGTGCAAGTAAGAAATAAAATGGGCTTCCAAGAGAGTTTTCTATATGCATTGTATGTTACTTCACAAATTGAAATATTCAGTGATTTTAAATCAAGTGTTAACTATAAACTACATATTACAAAGGATTAGTCTACAAATCATCATTGAAGAAAATGGAAAAAACCCATTGTAGCTACTGCTTCTGTTAACTACAGTTCATCACCATGCGCTTTATGATGCGTGTAAAAGTATATATAATTCATTTAAATTACCATTTTTAAATTTTATTGAAAGCATGCTAATGAGGTAACTAGTGACTAGATTCATAGCACTGTGCCAGTGTTCTGGTTTGGTAGGGGAATTTCTTGAAGACTTCTCTTAGTCTCTAGGTTTACTTTTGGAGACAACTTGTAGTTAATAGCTTTTTAAAATTACTTACCCAGCTGTACCTAAAATCCGGCCTGTGCTAGAAGAAAGCTGTTTTGAAAATGGGTTTGGTAACTCTCCATATACTCCTGGGGGAATTAATGTTCTGCGCAGAATTTCCTCTCTTCTCCCTCCCCCCCCTGCACCCTCTCCCCACGGAAGTGGGCTGCAGAGCTGCTGGCCACCACTAGGGGTCGCTGGATCCATCAGAGGCCAGCTCACAAATAGAAGACACTGTGGTGTGGGGGAGAAGGGGACAAAGTTGGAGGGTTCTGGGCAGCTACAGTTCCCCACATGCACTAAAGAAAGGAGGCAGCATGAGGAAATTCCACACAAGCCCAGGATCAGGCTGTTTCTCCCTCTAGATCCCTGGGCTCTGGGAGGGTAGGGGTACATCTGAATGTCTGGGCTGGGGGGCACCCTGCAACTAGGCTCCGCACCCTAGGGGGTGCAAGTGGCTGGGCAGTGGCTGGGCTCTAGGGGAGGAGGTAGTGCAAGTATCTGGGCTGGGGGGCACCTTGTGGCTGGGTTCTGGGGGTTAGGAGGCAAAGAAACAGGAACCGTGTTGTCGTAGGGGTTTCTTTAACTCTCTACTCCTGGAGGGGGGAGGTTGTCTGTATTGTTACAGACTAGGGTTACCATACGTCCGGATTTTCCCGGACATGTCCGGCTTTTGGGGGCTCAAATCCCCGTCCGGGGGGAAATCCCCAAAAGCCGGGCATGTCCGGGAAAATCGGGAGGCTCGGCCGGGGCCTCTTTGTCCGGGGGCATGGTGCCGGGCCGGGCCGGACCCGCGGGGTCGGGGAGTGAGCCGGGGTCGGGGAGTGAGCCGGGGCCGGGTCGGGAGCCGGGG